>NC_141024.2:55872500-56172500 GCF_052040795.2 Danio rerio
TTACCGAAGCAGAACAGCAGAGAGGACGCAGAGCTTCCTAGTGAAGCCCTTCAACTTTGGCCAAGGAGTCTACATTTGGATGTGAGCGGAAGCATGCAGTATCTCTTCGCAAGTCTGTTTGCTCAAGCAGAGAGGTCATTCTCAAGCATCCTAAAAGGACTGCCTGGCAGCGGTGGGATTCAAACCCACGCCCCCGAAGAGACTGGAGCCTTAATCCAGCGCCTTAGACCGCTCGGCCACGCTACCTTACAAAGCTGCTTTCCCTGAGCAGTTTCGACACCAACTTGTTTCAAGTAGCGCAACAGCTCTGGGAAATCAGTTCAATTTAGCCATGCCTAGCTGGAGCTCCTCCACAAAGAAAGAGACCTCCTTAATACCAGCTTAGGAAGCACTCCCACCTTCCTGTCAACCACAGTTCTGTCTCTATTTGAGCACACCTCAAGGCATTTGAAGTCTTCTCCTTACGGCAGCCAGCTGCGATGCATTTAAGCACCTGATTACAAGGTAACTGTTATTTCACAAAAGAGTGAAAGTTACTGATTCCATCACAGCAGACCCCACATTGTTGTTGTTATTATATTCAAATCCAGTTATAGAGTATTACTACTCTAATTGTGAATCTTTACTGTTCCTGTTTCAATAGGGTGCTCTTGCTAAAAGGAGCAATGGCAGAGAGAGACTTCCAGTGCAGACTTTGTTAAGATGCTGCAATCTAATCGTGGGAAAGACACTTGCTCCTGAGCAGATTCGAGCTTGGGGATGTGTTGCTGTCACACCAACGAGTCTGCCGTGAGTTTCAGAGAACACATTATACTGACTAGTTGACGACTTAAATTTACTCTCTCACTTCCAGCCTTCACTGAGAACGCGCACACACTCAAACAGTTTGGCCGTGTTTAAAACTACATCTGTCAGCGGTGGGATTCGAACCCACGCCCCCAAAGAGACTGGAGCCTAAATCCAGCGCCTTAGACCCCTCGGCCACGCTACCCAAGATGAATTGCTGCAGTGGTCCCTTTTCTGCCCAATTTTACCGAAGCAGAACAGCAGAGAGGACGCAGAGCTTCCTAGTGAAGCCCTTCAACTTTGGCCAAGGAGTCTACATTTGGATGTGAGCGGAAGCATGCAGTATCTCTTCGCAAGTCTGTTTGCTCAAGCAGAGAGGTCATTCTCAAGCATCCTAAAAGGACTGCCTGGCAGCGGTGGGATTCGAACCCACGCCCCCGAAGAGACTGGAGCCTTAATCCAGCGCCTTAGACCGCTCGGCCACGCTACCTTACAAAGCTGCTTTCCCTGAGCAGTTTCGACACCAACTTGTTTCAAGTAGCGCAACAGCTCTGGGAAATCAGTTCAATTTAGCCATGCCTAGCTGGAGCTCCTCCACAAAGAAAGAGACCTCCTTAATACCAGCTTAGGAAGCACTCCCACCTTCCTGTCAACCACAGTTCTGTCTCTATTTGAGCACACCTCAAGGCATTTGAAGTCTTCTCCTTACGGCAGCCAGCTGCGATGCATTTAAGCACTTGATTACAAGGTAACTGTTATTTCACAAAAGAATGAAAGTTACTGATTCCATCACAGCAGACCCCACATTGTTGTTGTTATTATATTCAAATCCAGTTATAGAGTATTACTACTCTAATTGTGAATCTTTACTGATCCTGTTTCAATAGGGTGCTCTTGCTAAAAGGAGCAATGGCAGAGAGAGACTTCCAGTGCAGACTTTAAGATGCTGCAATCTAATCGTGGGAAAGACACTTGCTCCTGAGCAGATTCGAGCTTGGGGATGTGTTGCTGTCACACCAACGAGTCTCCCGTGAGTTCCAAAGAACACATTATACTGACTAGTTGCCGACTTAAATTTACTCTCTCATTTCCAGCGTTCACTGCGAACGTGCACACACTCAAGCTGTTTGGCCTTGTTTAAAACCATATCTGGCAGCGGTGGGATTCAAACCCACGCCCCCGAAGAGACTTGAGTCTTAAGCCAGGACCTTAGACCCCTCGGCCATGCTACCCTAGATGTATCTATGCAGTGGTCCCTTTTCTGCCCAATTTTACGGAAGCAAAACAGCAGAGAAGACGCAGAGCTTCCTAGTGAAGCCCTTCAACTTTGGCCAAGGAGTCTACATTTGGATGTGAGCGGAAGCATGCAGTATCTCTTCGCAAGTCTGTTTGCTCAAGCAGAGAGGTCATTCTCAAGCATCCTAAAAGGACTGCCTGGCAGCGGTGGGATTCGAACCCACGCCCCCGAAGAGACTGGAGCCTTAATCCAGCGCCTTAGACCGCTCGGCCACACTACCTTACAAAGCTGCTTTCCCTGAGCAGTTTCGACACCAACTTGTTTCAAGTAGCGCAACAGCTCTGACAAATCAGTTCAATTTAGCCATGCCTAGCTGGAGCTCCTCCACAAAGAAAGAGACCTCCTTAATACCAGCTTAGGAAGCACTCCCACCTTCCTGTCAACCACAGTTCTGTCTCTATTTGAGCATACCTCAAGGCATTTGAAGTCTTCTCCTTACGGCAGCCAGCTGCGATGCATTTAAGCACCTGATTACAAGGTAACTGTTATTTCACAAAAGAGTGAAAGTTACTGATTCCATCACAGCAGACCCCACATTGTTGTTGTTATTATATTCAAATCCAGTTATAGAGTATTACTACTCTAATTGTGAATCTTTACTGTTCCTGTTTCAATAGGGTGCTCTTGCTAAAACGAGCAATGGCAGAGAGAGACTTCCAGTGCAGACTTTAAGATGCTGCAATCTAATCGTGGGAAAGACACTTGCTCCTAAACAGATTCGAGCTTTTTTTTTTTTTTTTCTTTCTTAAAAAATACATCATCAACAATCATGACATTTATACATACAAATATTTAAAAGATAAAATATTTAAAAATCTCCAGGTAAGAAAACTTTAAAACCAGTCCAAGTTTGTACAATATATGGATTATTTTTTCTAATACATTTTTCAAAAATGTCCATCTTTTCATACATTTTGCAATAGTCATATATAACCATTATTTCCTCAGTCACAATCTGTTTATACAACAAAACCAATGGAATTTCTTTTTTCTTTTGTTTCATAATATTTCTTCTTTTCCATATTGTATATCTTGCAAGAGTCAACATATAATTAAGAGCAAACTTATTTTTTGTTTTCCCATTAAAACCAAATAAAACAGTGTATCCCATTCTTCTAAAATAATGTTTTCATCATACAGAAAATTGCATACCATTGTTTTCAACATCTTCATAAAATCACTCAACTTTTTACAATTTAAAAATAGGTGTAACACGCCTTCCTTTTTTTCCAAACACACTTTACACAAATCATCTTGTGATACCCCAATCTTTTTAAAGATAATCTCTGTCATTATGCAGTTGTGTCTTAACATAAAATCTAAGTTTTCCAATGCTGGACTTTTTAAAATTGATCTTACATTTTTCCATATATTTGAAGTATCAAAGTTTTCAAATAACTTTTCCCAAAATTCTCTTGATTTAGGTTTTTTTAAACACAGTGTTACACAAACATGTATAAAACATCTTGATAGGACAATCATTGATACTAATCTTATCTTCATCCATTTTTAAAAAAAACTTTTATTTTTCTATTTTCAGTTTCTTTTTTCATTCTCTTCAATAGTTTTGATCCAGTGATCTGGTAATGCTAATCTTAACTTCTTGTATTGATCTTCAATTTTTTCTTTATCATCTACATCTTCTATTTCCTCCAGTGTATCTATTATTGCTTGAGTCGGTAAAAACCCAGGTTTTATTTCATATAAAATGTCTTTTACTTGTCTAAAACCCACTGCATACCAGTTCTCATAAAACATTTGCTTTTTGCTTTTATTGTTCTGATTTAAAAATAGGGGTTGCTGTAAATAAAGTTTTCTCCCTTCAATCTCAGTTTGTATATTATTATAAAAGCATTTCCATGTTCTCAACAACTCTTCATAAAACTCAGGAATATTTTCTATCATGCGGTCTTTAAATGCCATCCATAAGAAATCATCTCTTATTTGTCCACATTTATTAATAAAATAACTCATTATGCTTTTCCATAGAATATTGTCTTCATTTAAAAACTTTTTTAATGTTTTAATTCTCATGCTTTTTATTCTTATCCATGGATCTATAAGTCTTAGTCCTCCCTCATCCACCTTTCCAATGATAGTGTTATATGCAATTTTAGATGGTTTATCATCCCATAAAAAGTTTAAAATCATAGTTTTTAATTTCTTATACACCCACGTAGGTAGACTAACAACACTTAAAACATACCACATCTTAGATAGAAAAAGAGAATTTAATACCAGTACTTTTCCTTTTAAAAACAATACTCTCTGTTTCCAAAAACATAATCTTTTTTCCATTTTATTTATAAGTTCATCCCAAATTATTTCTCTAGTTTTATTTTCATCATATCCCAGTGTAATGCCTAAGATATTTATGTATTTTTTTTGTTCTTTATATTCCCAATTTCCTTGTTGAACGTCTACTTTTCCCATCTTCATATATTCAGTTTTTTCTTTATTTACTTTTGCTACCGATCCTCGACAATATTTATCAAATATTTCCATAGCTTTTCCAACACTTTTAAAATCTTTTAAAAATAGAGTGGTATCATCAGCATACTGGTAAATTTTCTGCTCTGTTCTATTGATTTCTATTTTAAACCCTTTAATTTTCTTTTCTCCATTTATAGCTAAGCCTAATGGTTCAGCAACTAATGTGTATAATAACGCTGATAAAGGACATCCTTGTCTTATAGATCTAGAAATCTCCATGTAGTCGGTTAAAAATCCATTTATTTTAAAACAACTAAAAATATCTGTATAAAAAACATTTTATCCACTTAATAAAATTCTCACCAAAGCCAAATTTCTGTATTATGTCAAATAAATAGCTATGCTCAACTCTATCAAAAGCCTTTTCTAGATCTATGCTGAATAAAAATCCTTCATCTTTTTTTTCTTTTATGTACCAGATTAAATCTCTGATGCTTGTTACTGTGTCTGCTATATCTCTACCTATAACACCATAAGCCTGGTTAGTAGTAATAAGAGTGGGAACTACCTTTTTAAGTCTGTTTGCTAAAATCTTTGCTAATATTTTATAATCTGTATTAAGCATACTTAAAGGTCTATAATTTTGCAAATAATCTTTATCACCTTTATTTTTATAAATAATTTTAATCATTCCTTTCTTCATACTCTCACTCAACTGTCCTTTTTTAAAAATAGCAATAAAAAGATCTTTTAAAATTGGAATTAAAACATCTTTAAAAGTCTTATAAAATTCAGATGACAAACCATCTAAACCAGGGCTTTTCCCATTACTTAATTGTGTTATAGCTTCATTGATCTCCTCTTCAGTTATATCACTATCACACAGTTTTTTATCCTCTTCGCTTACTTTAACCTTTATTTGATTCAATAAAAAATCCTTATCTTCTTCATGAACTCCTTTTGCTTTAAACAAAGTTTCATAGAAATCTTTAACTGTTCTTAAAATACTTTCTTTATCTTTGACAGTTTTCTCTTTTGTTGAGACATTCTTTATCAAATCTGCTTTTTGTCGTGTTTTTTCTAGATCATAAAAGAACTTTGTACTTCTTTCTCCTTCCACTGTATTTTTTATCTTGCTTCTTATTCTAGCTCCCATACATTTTTCCTCTTCTAGTTTTTTCAGTTTCTCTTCTAATATCACTATTCTCCTAATATCCATATTTCCTTCTGTTATCTTTTCCATTTCATTCTCCCATTCTTTGTTTAATTGTCTTTCTTTAGCTCTTTTGGCTTTCTGCATTTTCTTTGAACATTCTATTGAAAATCTTTTGGCCTCTAATTTTACATTGTCCCACCACACACTTATTTCTTCATCATATAACTCATCATTCACACTATTAATAATAATGTTTTCCATTTCAATTTTATAAAAATCATTCTTTAAAAGCTCTGTATTAAACACCCATACACCTGGTCCTCTTTCAACTCCACTGAAATCCATCATTACATACAGAAAATCATGGTCACTACAGCTAAAAATCTTGTAAAAAATATTTGAAATAAAAGATTCTACATTTCTTGTACATAAAACATAGTCTAATCTGCTTTGTTTTAAAACTGTATTCACCCACTGCCTTCTTGAGTATTCTCTTTTGGCTCTATTTCTCTCTCTCCATACATCTACATATTTATGTTTTTCAATCATGTGTTTCAGTTCTCTTCTTCCAACATCTGCTCTAAACACCATATGATCATCTACATCTATTCTTTCTAAAACAGTATTAAAATCTCCTAAAACAATAACATTATTCCATCCACTCATTAAAACACTTAGATCTTTAAAAAAAGTAACTCTTTCCAAGTCTTCATTTGGAGCATGTATATTACATATTCTTATTTCTTCATCCTTATTCATAATTTTAATAGTTAAAATCCTTCCATAATTATCTTTAAATAAAACATCAAATGTATATCCTATTCCCCTTCTAATTAATATTGCCATGCCTTTTTTCTTATTTGGGTCATTATTATACAATATTTCCCCATCCCAACATTTTTTTAAATCATTAACAATGTTTTCATTCCATCCAGTCTCTTGTATACATATAACATCACATTTTTTTGTTAAAGCAATTACATTTTCAAACTTCACTTTGGATGACAGCCCTCTTACATTAATTGAAACCAAACATAAGTTGTTCATTAGAAATATAAAAGAAAACAAGCCATCCAAACAAAAGAAAATCCAAATGAAACAATCCATCAATCATTTGTAGTCTTTTTTATGATCTAAAATCTTAGATCAGTTCTTTCAGTTTTTAGTTTTGCTTTTGCTTCCTTTCGTAATTTTTGTTTCTTAAGCACTTGCTGAATATTTAATTGTACAGTTTTTCTGCGTCTTCTGTTTATGCTGTCTATTGTTCTGTCTTTAGTCCCAATATTTATTTCTTCATTATCATCATCATCGCTTACCTCTTCCTCAATTCTGCTTTCTGTATTTTCACCTGCTGCTCCTTGTTCTTCTTCCATGTCGTGTCCATCGTCTTTCATTAGATCTTGTGCCTCAGTGTCTGCTGTATCTCCTTCATCCTCTTCACTCATGGCCTGCTCCTCTTCTTGTTCATTCAAATCATCCGGTGGTAATTCCTGTACTTCCTCTTCCCGTTCTTCATTGCTTGATTTCTCCATTTGTTTATTTGTTTCCATAACTCCAGTCTCTTCCTCATCCGATTCACATCTGCACCACAATATTGTCTTTTTGCAGCCTTGGCACCGTGGGGCTTTACAGTCCCGCGTAAAATGCCCCTGCTCCAGACATTCTCTACACACAAATTGTGGGCAGTCTTTTTTTTCATGTTCAGCACTTCCACATAATCTGCATGTTTTTATCTGCTGATCATGTATCACTCTAAAATATTTTGGTCCTTCCTCTGTATCAAACTTTACATTGTAAGGAAGACTCATAACTTCTTTTGGAAATTTCACTCTGATAAACCTTGTTCCATCAGCCACAGTTGTTCCTGGATGATATCTTCTTCTCAGTGGGAGAATTGGAGAAACTCCCCAGTCCACCAGCTTTTGGATGATTTCACTATCTTGAATATAGTTGGGTAAGTTCAAAAAAGAAACCATTCTCTCAGTTGCGCAGAGTTTTGATACTTCACAAAATTGTTGGTTAATCATTAGTCCATCCATTAAGTGATCACAGTCCGTTTCATTTTCCATAGTAAGTTCATAGTCAAAATTGGATTTTTTCCTCAGTCCAAACAATTTTCCAATTCCAGTCTTATCTTCCACAGCCTTTATAATCATCGTTACAGTGATATTTTCAGGATCTTTCACAGTCATTGTCAGAGTTGTTTCTTTTTTATATTGTCGCTGAAATCTAGCTTGACTTTTCAGTTTGTTTATCATCTCATTTCTATGACTTGATTGTTGGCTGTTTTCCAAGTGTTCAGCATTTGCTTTACCTTTAGTTTGTTGCATTTCTCCACTTCCTTCTCTACTTGTGTCTGATTTAGTTTTCCTCCTTCTTGCCACAACAGTTGCCCATGTGTCATTATCGTCGATGCCGTTGTTTGAATCTCTTGAATTGTTGTTTTCAGGAGTAGCTTTGTCCATGCTGCCATAGTCCATTTTTAGTTCCAGTTCCTTTACCAAAGTGTCCATCCTTTCAAAACGTTTTAACCCCAAACAGATAACACTGTCTGGGGTTTAACTAAAACTAAACAAAATTAATACAATTTAATTTAAGCAAAATCAAGAAAAAAAACAATAAAGCAAATCAAAATGGGAGAGCCTTTCTCTCCCTACTGCCACCTCACACTTCCTTGAAAGCAATGACTCAGTCAAACTCAAGGGGGCGTTGCCAGGGTGGTATGGCCGTAAGCGAAATAGGCCGTCAAGAGTTGGCTATTTAAAACAGGCGCAGCACCAGGGAACGAGCGCAGCTCAGCTGGCATCGACACAGCACCGACAGAGAAACAATGCCCTTGAAGGCGAGAAAAAATAATGGCAGCGAAGCTGTGACACAGGGAAGTCTATCAGCTGCCAAATGAAGGACTTCAAAAAGCTTACAGCACCTGGTATTCCCAGGCGGTCTCCCATCCAAGTACTAACCAGGCCTGACCCTGCTTTACTTCCGAGTTCAGATGAGATCGGGCATTACTTTTTTTTTTTTTTTTTTTTTTTTTTTTTTTTTTTATTGAACCAATTTCAATTACAATCTTTTACAGTAAATCATAATAAAACAGACATTAAAAGATCATTTCATATTCAAAAACATTAAAAATGTGGTAGTTTCCAGTTCATTTCTTTAAAAAC
Organism: Danio rerio; assembly: GCF_052040795.2. Taxonomy (NCBI): domain Eukaryota; kingdom Metazoa; phylum Chordata; class Actinopteri; order Cypriniformes; family Danionidae; genus Danio; species Danio rerio. Next base: position 55,881,340 of record NC_141024.2, read on the forward strand.
TTGACATGCTTTGTCCGTCAGAATTTTGTGCAGCTCACTCAAAATGTTCTCATTTTTATGATATACATACAGTTTTTCCACATATCTCTCCATTTTCCTCTTAAAAATTCCCCATACATCCATCACCATTTTCTCTTTTTTTGCCACAATTCTCCTTTCCCACATTGCATTTTTCATCAGCATTATACATAGGTTTACTATTTTCTTATTTTCATTGTTCTTATTCCATCCCAACATCACTACTCTGTTCCATTCTGTTTCATTTTCATCCCAGTCTCCAAGTAGTCCTTTAATTAAAACTTTACAATCTTTTAAAAAACCTTCCAATTTTTGACAATATAAAAACATGTGTAAAAAACCCTCTTCTTCTTTTTGACATACTTTACACATTCCACTTTGTTCCATTCCTATCTTGTTTAAAATGACATCAGAAAAGATTGCTTTGTGCCTTATTAAAAATTCTAGACATTCGACTTTTGTTTCCACATACCTTCCTTTCATGTTTCCCCATATTTCATTTGCTTTTACATTTTTGTATTTCTCTATCCAGTATTTGTTTGCTGTTGGTTCTTTAAAAACATTCTCTCTAAAAAAACAATAAATATTTTTCACAGTACATTCATTAAAATTGCATATTTTTTCACCTGTTTTCACATACACTTCTTTTGTTTCTTTTTCTTTTTCAAATTTTTCTATGCTTCTTATCCATTCTTTTGGAATTGCCTGTTTAATTATGTCAAGATTTTTCTCAATTTCCTTTCTGTTGTATTCCTCTTTCGCCTCCTCCATTGTGTCTATAACATATTGTTCAGTTAAAAAGCCTTCTTTAAATTCATATAAAATGTCCCGCACTTTTAAAATCCCAACTTCTATCCATTTCTTATAGTATAAAACCTTCCCTTGACTTAAAATGTTATTGTTCAAGAAAAGAGGTTGGTTTAAAATGTTTTCCCTTCCATGTGGACTATATTCCACTTGTTTTAAAAAATTCCCCCACGCACCTAAAATTTCTCTATAAAATTCAGGTAAGTTTTCTGTCATCCAAGCTTTTGTTTTCATCCATAAAATCCCATCTCCCATGTTAAAATTACCACATTTGTTTAAAAAATATTTCATTGTTTTTTTCCACTCTGCTTTGTTTTCTTTTTCTAGATACTTCTTTACTCTTTTCACTCTTAAACTATTTTTTCTTTGTTCTACATCTATTAAACCCAGACCACCTTTGTCTATTTCCCCTACGACTGTATTAAAAGCAATCCTTGGTGGCTTACCTCCCCATAAAAAATCTGTAAAACATTTTTTCAACCTCTTTTCTATCCACATTGGCATTTCTAAAACATATAAAACATGCCACAATTTAGACTCCATTAAAACATTTAAAATCAAAACTTTTCCTTTTAATGTTAGTGTTCTTAGTTTCCAGTAATTTAACCTCCTTTCTATATCTGTTAAAAAACCTTCCCACATCTTATCTCTCGCTTTTCTGGCATCTTTCCCCATTAAAACCCCTAAAATCTTGATTTCTTCTACTTCTTTGAAATTGGTGCATTCTGCTAAATCTGTTTCCTTTCCAAACTTCATATAAACCGTTTTGTCTTCATTTACTTTACTCCCTGATCCTTTACAAAATTGTTGTACTATTTTCATGGCTTCTTTCACACTCTCTTTTCCTTTTACTATTAATGTGGTGTCATCTGCATATTGAAACATTTTTTTATTTACTTTATTTTCTTCAATCTCAATTCCTTTTATTTTTTCTTCTTCGTTGATAGCTAAGCCCAGGGGTTCTGCCACAAGTGAATATAAAAGTGCTGACAGAGGACATCCTTGCCTTATCGATCTTGTTATTTTAAAACATTCTGTTAAAAAGCCATTACATTTAATTTTTGTTAAAATACCCTTATACAAAATCTTTATCCATTTTCTAAAAACTTCTCCAAAACCAAACTTTTTGAGTACTTTGAATAAAAACTGGTGTTCAACTCTATCAAAAGCTTTTTCAAAATCCAGACTTATTATATATCCTTCCTCTTTTTTCTCCTTCATATATTCTATGATGTCTTTTATGCTCATTGTTATGTCTGCTATGTCTCTTCCTTTTATCGCATAGGCCTGTGTTGTTTTAATTATTTTTGGCATCACTTCTTTTAATCTATTTGCTAAAATTTTTGTTAAAATCTTTAAATCTGTGTTTAACATTGTGATTGGTCTGTAATTTTTTAACAATGTCTTTTCTCCTTTTTTGTGTATTAATTTCATTAATCCCATTCCCATTCTTTCATTTAGTTCTTCTTTTTGCAGTATTTCTTTAAAAACGTCAGTTAAAATCGGAATTAAAATTTCTTTAAAACATACATAAAATTCACTATTTAAACCATCGATTCCTGGACTTTTCTTTTTGTTCAAGCTTTCTATTGCTTTTCTTATTTCTTCTTCCCCTATTTCTTGGTCGCATTCTTTTTTATCCTCTTCATCTATTTTTGTTTTTATCTGTTTTAATAATTTTGACATTTGTACTTCATCAACTCCCTGTGTTTTAAATAACTCCTCATAGTATTTTTTGATTTCTTTTAAAATTTCTTCATTTCCTTCTATGCTTTCTCCTTTTGCCCCTTGTATTATCTTTATTGTTTCTGCTTTTGCTTTTTGTCTTTCTAAATCAAAGAAGAACTTTGTGCATTTTTCTCCCTCTACTACATATTTTGCTTTGCTTCTTAGTCTAGCTCCTTCATATTTCTTTTCTTCTATTTCTTTCAGTTTTCCCTCCATTTCTTTTATTTTTTGAATGTCTTTTTCATTTTTGTCTAGTTCTATTTCTAAGTTTTCTTTGATTGTCTTTTCTTTGTGTCTTTTATTCTTTTGTATTATTCTACAGAATGTTAATGTAGATTTTTTAATCAGAAATTTGACATTTTCCCACCATAGTCTTTTGTCTTCATTATAGATCTGGTTTCCTTTTTCTTTTTCTATTATTTCTTTTACTTTTTTAACATAGTCTTCGTTTTTTAAAATTTCACTATTTAATGTCCATACCCCTGGGCCTCTTTGTATTTCTTCTGTATTAAAATTAAAAAATACAAATTTATGGTCACTTAAAACAGTTTCATCGTACCTTATTTTTTCAATATAAATTTCTATATTTCTTGTGCATAACACATAGTCTATTCTCGATTGGTTTACAAAATTCCCTACTATTTGTCTTCTAGAAAACTCCTTTTTCTTCCCATTTCTTTCTCTCCAAATGTCTATCATTCCTTTTTCCTCTATTAGTGATTTTAGTTCTTTCCTTCCCGTGTCTGATTTAAAAACCATACCTTCTGTTATGTCCTGTCTGCTAAAAACAGTGTTAAAATCCCCACATACTATTATTTGTTTATAGTTTTTTAAAAACCTTCTTAATATGTTAAAAAAGCTTTTCTTTTCACTCTCTTCATTTGGTGCATGCACATTAACTAAAATAATATCTTTCCCTTCATATTTTATTTCTAATATCATACATTTTCCTTGTTTGTCTTTATATATTACTTTACTCATTTGCAGTGCATTCTTCTTTATTAAAATTGCTACTCCTCTCCCAGCTTTCGTATCTCCATTACTATAATAAAAGTCCCCATCCCATTCTTTTTTATATATGTCCATCACCTCATTTTTCCAATTTGTTTCTTGTAAAATAATTATTTCTTCTCTTTTACATTTTTCCTTTACATTCTTAAATTTTCTTAAGTCCATTAAACCTCTTGCATTAAAAGACACGCAATTTAAAACCATTAAAAGAAGGAAAAAGGAAATAAAAACCGTCATCTTAGTCCTCTTCTTCTCCCAAACCTCTCAAAGAATCATATCTGTTGTGGCTTTTCAGTTGTCCTTTTTTCAAACCCTTTTTTCTTGCAGTTTCTAATTTTGATAAAACTTTTGCCGATCGTCTTGTTTGTCTTTTCTCAAGTTTGTCTTTTTCTACTTCCTCCTCATGTTTTCCAGTCTCTCTGTCTGTTCCCTTGCTTTGTTCTTTAAGATCCTCTTTTTCAATTACATCCAAAACGTTTTTGAAGCTAGAAGTTATGTCCATTGGTGTCCATGCTACCTCCTCTTCATGCTCTATTTGTTGACTGTCTGTTTCTGTTTCTTTTTCCTTTTCTTTTTTTGCATTCTCCTCCTTCAATGTTATTTCCTCTGTTGTAGTTTGTATTGTTTGTGTCGTTGTTTGTTCCTCTTCATTACTTTCCTTTTCACTGTTTCCTTCATGCATTTGCCCACTCACCTGGATCTCATCCTCCTCCTCCTCTTCCTCCATCCAACATTCACACTTACTTAAATAGTTCTGGCAGTCCGGGCACTTAATAGCATCGCAGTCTCTGGCAAAATGTCCCCTTTCCTCACATTTATGGCATTTAAAGTCTGGGCAATCTTTGACCATATGGTCAGGGCTCATGCACAGCCTACAAGTCTTAACCTGGTGGCTGTGCATCACCCTAAAATATTGCTGACCTTCTGCCGTTTCCAGTCTTGTGCTGTAAGGGAGAGATATCACTTCTCTGGGGAATCTCACTTTGAGATATCGAGTTCCATCTTCTATTTCTGTGCCCGGATATACCCTTCTTTTAATTTTTGTTATGGGAAATACTCCCCAGCCTTCTAATTTATCTAATATTAATTGATCATCCAGGTAAGCGGGCAAATGCATGAAGGAAACCACGTAGTCTCTATTTTGTAGCATTTTCACTTCACAGGTTTCTCCTTTTATTATTAGTCCATCCATCAGTTTATCGCATGTTTCTTCATTTTCTAAAGTTAGTTCATAATCTTTGTCCTGTCTCGGCCTTATCGCAAGAATTTTCCCAAGTCCACACTTTTCAGTTACTGCATTAATTATTTCCAAAACTCTCACCTCTTTAACTTTGTCCACATTTAGAATCACTGTTGCTTCCTTCATGTACTTTTTTCCACTTCTTTGTTGTTGCATCTCCTGTTGTTGGTTTTCTTGTCGTTCTTTGTTTACCATGTTTCTTTCTCCTTCCTGTCCAGTGTTGTTTTCCAATTGTCTTTCCCCTCGTAATCCAGTGCTGTTTTCTTTTTGTCTTTCTCCACTCCTTCCTGTGATGTTTTCCCCATGTGCTTCATCAAACAAATCTGTGCTGTTGCTTTGTGAGTCCATCATTTTCTCTCAAAAAAAAAATCTGTGCTAACCACCTTCCAGCCAGCACACGTGCTGCTGTCAGGTGGTTAAAAGACAAAAAAATCAAAAAAAGTCCACTATCACAAAAAAGACACTAAATAAACTCGAAATAACACAAAAAAATGGAGAGCCTCTCTCTCCTGTCTGCAGCCTTACACTTCCTCGTTGCACTCTAGCTCCCTCTAGCGTGCTCAGGGTGGTATGGCCGTAAGCGAAATAGGCCGTCAAGAGTTGGCTATTTAAAACAGGCGCAGCACCAGGGAACGAGCGCAGCTCAGCTGGCATCGACACAGCACCGACAGAGAAACAATGCCCTTGAAGGCGAGAAAAAATAATGGCAGCGAAGCTGTGACACAGGGAAGTCTATCAGCTGCCAAATGAAGGACTTCAAAAAGCTTACAGCACCTGGTATTCCCAGGCGGTCTCCCATCCAAGTACTAACCAGGCCTGACCCCGCTTTACTTCCGAGTTCAGATGAGATCGGGCATTACCAGGGTGAAAATCGGTCCTTAGAGCTGTATTAATAAATCGCAGTCCAATAAAGGAATTAACTTTTAGGCAAATTCTTACTTTATCCGGTGAAATGAGGATAAATTGAAATATGTGTACTAATTAGGGATGTAACGGTATTGTAAATACCGTCATACCGCAATATTAATTTTTTTCGATATTACCGAAGTCGCATGACTCGGTAAAACTATAGGTCTTCTGAGAAAATTTGCTCAGGCGAATGAAGTGAACGGGAGGTAGCGAAAACTACAATTGCCATCAGCCCATGCTTGACCATCATCCCTTGCGGTCTGTTGTCGCTACAGATCCAGTAATGCGGAAATGGAGTGTGCTGCTAGAAGCGGGGATGAAAAGAGCTGGAAAACTCTAAGGCCCCGTTTACACTAATGCGTTTTAGTTCAGTCCTGCATTATCTCCGTGTAAGTTCAGACTTCGCAAGTTTGATCATGGCTGCAGTCTCTTCTTCTCAGTTTGATATGGAAAAGCAGACTATACCGAGGACACGGGTAAATCTTCAAAGGGAACAGTGTACTTTATAACTTCATTCACATCACCCTGTCTTCGTTGTTTCACTTTGTCAACAATAAAATGTAAACATGATTTAAGGAACTGCCTATTTTCATTTTAATATAGCAACTTAGACAGCAGACATGTTGAGGCGTCTTGCTGCATATATGAGCGTCATCTTCACTGTGTGGATATTTATAACAAAACGGAGCCGATAACAACTGCCTCCTTTCAATTTCAGTGAAAATACGAAACACACCCTCTCTTTTGCTGAGTATCAGTTTTAAGAATCGATAATGGCCATTTTAAAAGTATAACAGACAATAAGTTTATACATTATAGGAAATAAAGGCAAGCAATCAGTCAATATACAGAATGTAGGCTACGTGGTTACATTAATCATTAACTTATCTTTGCGCTCAGCCAAAACACGTTACCTGAGAACAAGTAATAGATTCCAATGACCAAAGTCAGGGAATATGTCGTTAGATAAAGACAACAAGATAAATGAAATATCCCGTTTAATAAATATAGTGAGATTAGATCCAGCGGGAGATGCTTGATGAGAAGTCCGACTAGCAGAGCTCTCATCTGGGTAGATGGGCTGAGTGTGATTAAATGTTGAATGTGATGAGTTTTCAACAATACTAAATTGAAACTTTATTTTTTACATGGTTTAATATTTTTTTTGTTATTAAAATTGAAGTTCCTGTTTCAAAGCTTACAGATAGATGGCTAATTTGTATGTCATTGACACTTTTGGCACTTTTTTGGAGTATTTTCATAAGTTTTGTTTTTTCCTGTAAATGATTCAATAAATACCGTACCGTGACATTCATACCGAGGTATTACCGTACCGTGAAATTCTGATATCGTTACATCCCTAGTACTAATATAATGGAATACCTGTCAAATTCACGATTTCTATATCACTCTATGGTCTTCTCACACACACGCGATTGCAAAATGGCGTCAGCGCACTGTAAACGCAATGCAACATGCGGTCTGACTTTAACACACTCTTAAACACACTAACACACTAAATAACAACTATTTTGCAGGTACAACTTGATTTAGTACAACTAAAATCACTTTTAAACTGTTTAGGAATCATAACATACTGTATTTTAATCTTTTTGTTCAAATTTGCTCCTCTATTATTCTGCCAACCGGTCTCGTCTCAGCTCTGTCTCTCTCTCCCAGCAAGCTGGGAGGGGCGGAGCTAACAACCCGCTCCTATGATTGGTTGTTACTTTACCTCAAACTACATTTGTATACATGAATTTTATTTCGTTTATCATATTTATAAAGACTTGTAGATATAATAATAATATGATTATTCTGCTCTAAATATTATTATAAATAAAAATTTTACTATTTCACTAGGGTTACTTATGTTTCTGCAACTATTTTTGGTAAGATGACTTTCAGCTTTGCCTGATTTATACTTCTGCGTCAAGTGACCAGCGTAACCCACGGCGCAGGCAACGCGCGTGGCTGTGCATTTATACTTCTGTGCGCTGTCTCTGTTGGTCTGCATTAACACTTCTGAAACACTAATTGGCAGTGAGGTGTAAATCTTCCTCTGTGTCGAGTTTCTTTGCGGCTTTTTTGCTTTTCCTGAACACTTCCGGGATGTACAAGTGGCTCAAACTCGCTCATTTTGATGCAGGAACCGGCGGACGTGCAACAACTTTAACTATGAGGTTAATACACAACAAAACTTTCCACCCGGAGCTCCTTCATGGGACTCCACACTTGTAAACAATCGCTCGCGCCATTCGCGCGGCTCTCGGTCCCGCCCAGACTCGTCAGCGCTACCAAGCCAACCAATCACAGAGCTTACGCTACGCGTCGTTGCGACGTGTAGTTACATTTTTTGAGAGGTGCACGTCAGTGACGGCCACGGTGAAGGGCTATGCGTCAGCGCCGTAGCATACACCGGCGTTTTACGCAGAAGTATAAATCAGCCTTCAACCACACGGCCACCGCGTCATGTATTTTCCTTCTTCTCTGGTGGAGGCCTGACTGTGGCACATAATTGTATATGTATGTTTCTGCAACTATTTTCGGTAAGATGACTTTCAATTTTGTCGTATGAACGAAAGATCAAATGAACCACAAAAAATTCGAAAAGATTCGATGGACTCGGCCACCCCGTCTTGTATGTACTCACTTTCCTGTTGGGGGCTGTACTATGGCATTTCTGTATGTATTTGCTGCTATTTTCGGTAAAGATGACGTAAAATTTTGCAACAACATCCTTCAAAACGATAAGAGCGTGCGAGTAAAACACTTTCCACGGAAGCACCGGCCTCTTTCAAACGCCAGAGGATTTGAACGACAAGGATGGGATTCGATGGACTCTTCCACCTCGTCATGTATGTACTCACTTTCATGATGGGGGCTGGACTATGGCATATATGTTTGTATTTGCAGCTATTTTCGATAAAGATGACATAAAATTTTGCAACAACATCCTTAAAAACGCTAAAAGAGTGAGAGTAACAGAACTTCCGCAGAAACACCATGATCTCTCGAAAGCCAGAACATATGAACGACGAGGATGGGATTCGAACCCACGAAGCAGAGCACAATGGATTAGCAGTCCATCACCTTAACCACTCAGCCACCTCGTCACATATTTTACTTCTTCTCTGGTAGAGGCCGGACTGTGGCACATATTTATATATGTATGTTTCTGCAACTATTTTCGGTAAGATGACTTTCAGTTTTGCCGTATGAACGACAGAGCAAATGAACGACAAAAATGGGATTCGATGGACTCGGCCACCCCGTCATGTATGTACTCACTTTCCTGTTGGGGGCTGGACTACGGCATTTCTGTATATATTGGCTGCTGTTTTCGGTAAAGATGACGTTAAATTTTGCAACAACATCCTTCAAAACGATAAGAGCGTGCGAGTAAAACACCTTCCACGGAAGCACCGGCCTCTTTCAAACGCCAGAGCATTTGAACGACAAGGATGGGATTCGATGGACTCTTCCACCTCATCATGTATGTACTCACTTTCTTGATGGGGGCTGGACTATGGCATATGTTTGTATTTGTAGCTATTTTAGATAAAGTGGAGATAAAATTTTGCAACAACATCCTTCAAAACGTTAAAAGAGTGAGAGAACTTCTACAGAAACACCATAATCTCTCAAATAACAGAACACACAAACGACGAGGATGGGATTCGAACCCACGCGTGCAGAGCACAATGGATTAGCAGTCCATCGCCTTAACCACTCGGCCACCTCGTCACATACTTTCCTTCTTCTCTGGTTGAGGCCGGACTGTGGCACATATTTGTATATGTATGTTTCTGCAACTATTTTCGGTAAGATGACTTTCAATTTTGCCGTATGATCGACAGAGCAAATGAACGTAAAAATGGGATTCGATGGACTCGGCCACCCCGTCATGTATGTACTCACTTTCCTGTTGGGGGCTGGACTACGGCATTTCTGTTTATATTGGCTGCTATTTTCGGTAAAGATGACGTTAAATTTTGCAACAACATCCTTCAAAACGATAAGAGCGTGAGAGTAAAACACCTTCCACGGAAGCACCGGCCTCTTTCAAACGCCAGAGCATTTGAACGACAAAGATGGGATTCGATGGACTCTTCCACCTCGTCATATATGAACTCACTTTCATGATGGGGGCTGGACTATGGCATATATGTTTGTATTTTCAGCTATTTTCGATAAAGATGACATAAAATTTTGCAACAACATCCTTTAAAACGCTAAAAGAATGAGAATAAACGAACTTCTACAGAAACACCATGATCTCTCGAATGCCGGATCAAATAAGCAACAAGTATGGGATTCAAACCCACTCGTGCAGTGCACAATGGACTAGCAGTCCATCGCCTTAACCACACGGCCAACACGTCATGTATTTTCCTTTTTCTCTGATGGAGGCCGGACTTTGGCACATAATTGTATATGTATGTTTCAGCAACTTTTTTCGGTAAGATGACTTTCAGTTTTGCCGTATGAACGAAAGATCAAATGAACGACAAAAATGGGATTCAATGGACTCGGCCACCCCGTCATGTATGTACTCACTTTCCTGTTGGGGGCTGGACTATAGCATTTCTGTATGTATTTGCTGCTATTTTCGGTAAAGATGACGTTAAATTTTGCAACAACATCCCTTAAAACGATAAGAGCGTGCGAGTAAAACACCTTCCACGGAAGCACCGGCCTCTTTCAAACGCCAGAGCATTTGAACGACAAGGATGGGATTCGATGGACTCTTCCACCTCATCATGTATGTACTCACTTTCTTGATGGGGGCTGGACTATGGCATGTTTGTATTTGCAGCTATTTTCGATAAAGTGGACATAAAATTTTGCAACAACATCCTTCAAAAAGCTAAAAGAGTGAGAGAACTTCTACAGAAACACCATAATCTCTCAAATAACAGAACACACAAACGACGAGGATGGGATTCGAACCCACGCGTGCAGAGCACAATGGATTAGCAGTCCATCGCCTTAACCACTCGGCCACCTCGTCACATACTTTCCTTCTTCTCTGGTTGAGGCCGGACTGTGGCACATATTTGTATATGTATGTTTCTGCAACTATTTTCGGTAAGATGACTTTCAATTTTGCCGTATGAACGACAGAGCAAATGAACGTAAAAATGGGATTCGATGGACTCGGCCACCCCATCATGTATGTACTCACTTTCCTGTTGGGGGCTGGACTACGGCATTTCTGTATGTATTTGCTGCTATTTTCGGTAAAGATGACGTTAAATTTTGCAACAACATCCTTTAAAACGATAAGAGCGTGAGAGTAAAACACCTTCCACGGAAGCACCGACCTCTTTCAAACGCCAGAGCTTTTGAACGACAAGGATGGGATTCGATGGACTCTTCCACCTCGTCATGTATGTACTCACTTTTATGGTGGGGGCTGGACTATGGCATATGTTTGTATTTGCAGCTATTTTCGATAAAGTGGACATAAAATTTTGCAACAACATCCTTCAAAACGCTAAAAGAGTGAGAGAACTTCAGCAGAAACACCATAATCTCTCAAACACCAGAACATACAAGCAACGAGGATGGGATTCGAATCCACGCGTGCAGAGCACAATGGATTAGCAGTCCATCGCCTTAACCACTCGGCCACCACGTCACGTACTTTACATCTTCTCTGGTGGAGGCCGGACTGTGGCACATATGTGTATATGTATGTTTCTGCAACTATTTTCGGTAAGGTGACTTTCAATTTTGCCGTATGATCGACAGAGCTAATGAACGACAAAAATGGGATTCGATAGACTCGGCCACCCCGTCATGTATGTACTCACTTTCCTGTTGGGGGTTGGACTACGCCATTTCTGTATATATTGGCTGCTGTTTTCGGTAAAGATGACGGTAAATTTTGCAACAATATCCTTCAAAACGATAAGAGCGTGCGAGTAAAACACCTTCCACGGAAGCACCGGCCTCTTTCAAACGCCCGAGCTTTTGAACGACAAGGATGGGATTCGATTGACCCTTCCACCTCGTCATGTATGTACTCACTTTCCTGTTGGGGGCTGGACTATGGCATATATGTTTGTATTTGCAGCTATTTTCGATAAAGATGACTTAAAATTTTGCAACAACATCCTTCAAAACACTAAAAGAGTGAGAGTAAAAGTACTTCTACAGAAACACCATAAAATCTCTCGAATGCCAGAACATATGAGCGACGAGGATGGGATTCAAACCCACGTGTGCAGAGCACAATGGATTAGCAGTCCATTGCCTTAACCACTCGGCCACCACGTCATGTATTTTCTTTCTTCTCTGGTGGAGGCCGGACAGTGGCACATAATTGTAAATGTTTGTTTCTGCAACTATTTTCGGTAAGATGACTTTCAGTTTTGCCGTATGAACGACAGAGTAAATGAACGACAAAAATGGGATTCGATGGACTCGGCCACCCCATCATGTATGCTATTTTCGGTAAAGATGACGTTAAATTTTGCAACAACATCCTTCAAAACGATAAGAGTGTGTGAGTAAAACACCTTCCACGGAAGCACCGGCCTCTTTCAAATGCCAGAGCATTTGAGCGACAAGGATGGGATTAGATGGACTCTTCCACCTCGTCATGTATGTACTCACTTTCATGATGGGGGCTGGACTATGGCATATATGTTTGTATTTGCAGCTCTTTTTTTATAAAGGTGACATAAAATTTTGCAACAACATCCTTCAAACCGCTAAGAGAGTGCGAGTAAAACACCTTTCACAAAAGCATCGGCCTCTTTCAAACGCCAAAGCATTTGAACGACAAGGATGGGATTCGATTGGCTTGGCCACTTTGTAATAAAATTTTGCAACAACATCCTTCAAAACGCTAAAAGAGTGAGAGTAAAACAAGTTCCACAGAAGCACCAGGCTCTCTCGAATGCCAGGACATATAGCGACGAGGATGGGATTTAAAGAGCACAATGGATTAGCAATGCCAGCTGCTGAAGGATTGTCCATCAATATTTCACAAATGTTGAAGATAAGAGCCAATCGGAGCGATTGGGTCCAACATTGTAGCCAATCACGTTGCAGCGTCTCAACATTTGCAGCCAATCGCGGACCGTAGTTCTCAACATTTTCAACATTTGACCAATCAGAGTCATGGCAATGTTAAAGCTGGGGAAGGAACCATTCCAAGATTCACCGCTAGGTGTGCAGTCAAACAGGTTAGTCAGATGTCAATCGATTTTCCGAACTGAGCCGAAGGTACACGAAGGAAAAACAGGGTCATCTGGAGGCGGGTCAGAGGTCAAAAAAGTTTCTTGACCTTCAGTGATTTTCGACAAACAGCATCATTCGACAGAGCACAGCATCGTTTTGTTAAAAAGTTCAGGATTTTTTTTTCTGATAGTGATTTCTTAAAAAAGATAAGAAAATCTACATAATTGCACGTATTAATGTTTTAGTGTTTTGTATTTCAAATTTGGATACTTTAATCTAAAACCGTTTAATTTATAGGAGAAAAAATGTCTGAAAAATTCCACAAAGCCATGTCAGACGCTGACTGGATTTCACGTCTGAAAAAGTTTGCCAGCACAGGAGTTTGGCCATCAGATGAGGGCAACAGGAACAGGCCAGCTCCTCGATAAAAAAAGTGGCTTGAGATTTATCAAAGGGTGTTTATTTCGTTTACATGATATAACGTTTGTTGAAATTTGCTTAACTTGTTAAGCTTCAGTACATTCAGTACAGTATCTATGTAAAACATGTCATACTTGTTTTTAAATATTAATGTGTTTTAAATTGCATGTATTTTGAGATTTACGTCGAATAATTTACTATAGTTTGACCGTTTATGAGAGTGATTTTAAAAGGTGGGGGAATGGATTATGAATGTACAATACATGCTGTGAGTTTACCTGCAAGCTGTGTGACAAGCGTGCGTGCGTAAAATTTTAGTACAACACCCTAGTCTTTTGTTTCAAGTATATCAGTATCTAGCAAGATGCCCAAACTTCTGACGTACGAAAACGTTCCTTTATCGAAGTAGTTCACAACTATCCATTAACAGAATTTGTAATGTAGTCAAATGTGTAGTTGGTCAACGGATGCTAGCGACAATGTTTTTCCCCCCTGTAGTTCAGTGTTTTGTTTTGTCTTGGACAAACGCAGCTGCATAAATCCTAAAGTTTTAAATAAAAGTGAAACTATCAACAAAAAGCTTGACCGCTTTCAAGCTACAAATACAAGCACTGTCATTTACAGCTCATTGCTGCCTAATGGTGTTAATGGAAGTTTTTACCAGTATTATGTAATGTATGAGTGAATGGTCTTTTCCAGAAAAATTCCAGAACATCGTTGCCTGTGTGAACAGTACATGTTTTAACTTACTGGTAAAGACGTTCCAGATATTTTCTGGATATTTACCAGGTAACACTGTGTGAAAGGGTCGTTTATAGACGTTTATTAGCCTTGGTCTTAACATTAATATTAATTTGTGCCTATTCCACATAAAAAAAAAAACGGTTTAACTCTGTTTTGTTTGGGAACTCGTGTGGTCAGAATCTTTATTGGGCAGCGTTCAGCACAAGCTGTTTAAACAGTGGACTAGTACAGTCAGATAATTTTCCATCGAACTGTGTCATAGCTCATTACCACGAGGTTGACCTGATTTTAGCCCTCCTTGATGCCCACATTGCCCAAATGCACCGCACTGCTTTCGCCTTAGCTCGCCTCCAGCTCCTCTTTGAAAATTAATGACTTCTGGCTACTTTGACAGTCTCGCCAACAACGCTTGAACGCACTGTAAGAGTCAATCTCATGTTTACTGCCTGTTTAGTGAGGTACTTACAATATTTGGCATGCCTGTTTTTTAACCAACTCACTGATTTCACTAACTTCAAGTTGTTGTTAATTGCATCTTAGCAATTTCAAGTCATTTTTATTAATAAAGTGCCTATGCAATGCAGATTGTGTCAAAGAAGCTTTACAGTGATGAACAGGGAAATGATCAAATCCAGATAACAAAATGTAATTGTTGAGAGATGTTTTCAAAACAAAAATTGCACAATTGATTCATTGATAGTTTGTTTGACTGACTGTTGATTTATTGTCTGAATTGAATGATTTTACTCACGTTTTGTTTGTATGCAGCAATTTCAAGTCATTATTAATGTACATTTAAAACACTATGTTGTATGTTGTGCTATGTATTGTGTGTAAGTTCCAGTACGCTTTAAACACTTTAGTCGTGATATGCTAGTAGTAGTAGTAGGTTGTGGATGACCGTGTAACAGTAGATTACATGTGTCTCATAATGTATGATTTGCAGTTGTGTATTGTAAAGGCGAGTACTCTTTAACCACCTCAGTCTTGGTAATGTAGCATAGTGCTGTGTTTGTGTGTTGTGTATGATCGTGTACCTCTGAAACACACTGGTCCCTCTAATGCAGAGAACTGACATGTTGTGTGTGTTGTAAAATTACTGTCCTAATAATTCAATAGGTCCCTATATAGACCAATTATGTAATAGGCGGGAACATTTTTGGAAGGGCCGTGGCTGTCCTTGTACACCACCATAATATCATACAGTATAATGATCCATTTTAATGTGTGTATAGATAATCCAAAGTGATGTATGAGATCTGCAGAGGAAAACAAAATTTTTGATATGTTTATTATATCTGTAGGACATCGGGAAAGGGGTGTCCCCTTATACCACCACCCAACTTTTTTGGTGATCAAAGTCCTTCTATACTACAAAAACCATTATGTGTGTGTTTGTGTGTGTTTGTTTGTGTGTGTGTGTGTGTGTGTGTGTGTGTGTGTGTGTGTGTGTGTGTGTGTGTGTGTGTGTGTGTGTGTGTGTGTAACTGTGGCTGAATGTGCAGATGTGTCCACAGACGTGCTGAATGTGTGTGTGCTGTGTGTGTTGTGATTGAGAGAGCGTCTGGTCTGTGTTCAGAAGCTCCTCCTCAGTGTCTCTGTGTTGGTCTTGATGGAGCAGAAGCCTTTATTTCTCTGAGCGCAGCAGGAAAGCTTCAGCTAAACTGTGTGTTTTCCTACTTTAGTCAATCCAACACTGAAAACTCCTCATCTAGTCAAGAGTTACAGGCTTATTACTGGACACAGACATTACTGAGCTTGATTTATTTGCTTTATTAAGCATTAATAATCCACAGTTGTGCTTGTGAACATCAGTTAATGCACTGTGAGTCAACAAGAACTAACAGAGAACAACTTTACTGTCATCAACTAACATGAACAGATCAATAAATACTGGAATAAATGTGTTTTTATTGTTCAGTTCAAGTCAAATCATGAAGAAGAAGAAGACCAGAAGAGCAGAAACAAACGTCACACTTCATTTCTCCTTTATTCATTGAGCTGCTGGATTTCTCTACAGTTGATTCAAGATTTGACAGAGATTCAGACAGGATTCAGACATTTCCATGTTCATCATCACATTCTAATATCAGCAGTGGATTTGACATTGACTTTTATTATTTGTGCTCAAACAACAGAGAAACAATGAAGAAGATCAATCTGTAGACAAGAATGAGCTGATCTGAACACAGCAGCATCCTGGAGGACACTTCATCAACATCAATGATGACACTGATGAAGACTGACACACACACACACACTCACACACATAACAGTGAACACATACACACACACACAGGCACACGCGCACACACACATACACGCACGCACGCACACAAACACACACGCACGCACACAAACACGCACACGCACAAAAAGCACGCACACACACACACACGCACGAAAGCACGCACACACAAACACACACACAAACAGACTTTCTCTCTCACACACACATGCACATGGACACACACACACACACACACTGTATGCCGTGCACACACAAACACAAATACAGACTCTCTCACACACACACACACACAAACATACACAGCAAATTCATTAGTGTTAAATTTCAAGTGTTGTGGTAATTCAGAGTAAAGTGTTAAAATTCTAGAGTTAGATAAAGGTAAAATAACCCTCTCGGCGTTAGAAGCTGATTTGCCTCCTTGTCACACAGAGTAACATGTATCTACCTTTGTAGAAAACCCTTGTATTTGAGAAACTAATCAGAGTGTCTGAAATCTCACCACACCCTCATTCACCTGACCCTTAAATTAGTCAATTAGTTTAGTCCACTAGACAGAGGGAATGACCACAAATAAGTGAATTCAGACACCTGCTGTTGAACACCTGCTGTTAACAAGCACAATCACTGAAGGAATAAGAAACTGAAGGAAGAAATAAAACTACAGACAAAAAATATTTCATTTGACCTCACCATCATAGAGATCAGAGGCTGCTTATTTGAGCTCTTGAAGCTTTACTCTTATATCCTAATGTTTCTCTGACTGTTATAGCTGTGTTTCTAAAACTTGTCAGCTATAGCAAGAAAGATCAAGAGAAACTATACTGTTTATGCTTAATTGTTATAGATATAATTTCAGGTGTTTAATGAGTTGATTCATAAAGATATGCAAATATAGTTGTATTAAAACTGCATGGGACAATACTCCTGGCAGTCTGCTGCTCTTCATAGAAGATACAACAAAAAAATAGGATGCAATTAATAATTAGAGTGTCATGCACTAAACATTCAAGCTCCAGCTTGCTCATATGACACACAGGCATCAAGAATCAGGATATGAACCTCAACCGTGGTTGCTAAAAAAAAAAAAAAAAAAAGCTGCATAGTTCATGCTGGGTGCCAGCATAGTACAAAGCTCCCAGCATGTATTGCAGCATGAATAAATTATGCAGCTTTATGTTCTTACAATCTCTTTCTTTTCCTTTATTTTGTGTTGTTTTTGGGAGGTGATATTTCAGTAGAGTTTTTTTTTTTTTACTTGATTTTTATTTTTTTGTTTGTCACCATTATTGAGATTCAAAGACTAACTGTTGATGTCTGTGTGTTTTTAAGTTTTGCCATAGATCATACATTCTTATTGTAAATATTGGTTTTATATTATTGGAGTTTCAGTGGTTCCATTTATGTATATTATTTATTTCTCACACATATCACATATGATATTCAATTAGAAAACAAGCAGGAATGGAAGGCTATGTTATCATAAATAATCTCTTTAGACTGATACTTTAACTTTCTTTAGGCTTTTCATGCTATATGTAAAAATAGTGTAATTAACACTAACTATAGCAGCCAAAATAAAAGACATTTATAGTAAGAAGTTGAAGAGCCTGACTAAAGCAGACTCTGTCCTCTATCATGGTGACTTCAAATGAACAACAGAAATTTCATTAAGAGCTTTTGTTCACATGACAGAAATAAAGTCAAAGGTCAGTAATAGGTGAAGCTCCATGATAAGTTGTTTATTTGATGAGTTTTTTTTAAAGATGTAAAAAATGACATTTTTTTACTGTGTAATTTGTTTTATTTTTATTGATTATTATTTTATTTAGAGTTTTTTTTCTCAGTTGATTTCATCTTTGGTTTTGGCTTATGATTTTCTGTCCTTCAGTGATTCTGCTTGTTAACAGTTGTTCATCAATAATTCTCAATCCTCCTTTAATTAGACACTTAATTGTCTCATTAACTTCATCACTGTCTGAGTGTTCAGCCCTCTGTAGTGAGGACACTAGTGAGGATTTTGCTCTGGAATTTAAGGCTTACGTGTGTTCGAATGAAAAATACAGACTATGGGATGTATTTTTAACAGAAATATTCTGGAAACTGAATTTACGAATGTAAAATGTTGAAAACAGCAGATTACTGGCAACCACTGCTGCCAGTATTTTGACATACATTTAACAGATATTTTACACAATAAGAGTTTGCTAATTAACACTCTGGGTGTTAAAAAATTTAACACTTTCAAAAGTGTTATTTTAACACTTATAGTGGTTCCCATATAAACACTGAGGGAGTGTTCATTTTAACTCTAAGGTAGTTAAATCTACCAAATCTAAAATTTGCAGTGTGAGATCGATAAAAAATACAGACTGTTGAATGTGCTTTTAACAGAAATATTCTGTAAACTGAATTTATGAATGTTAAAAACAGCAGATTACTGGCAACCACAGCTGCTGGTATTTTTCCGTAAAATCTAAAAATGAAAAAAAAGAAAGAAAAACAGCAAAACAGTTTTTGTGTCACCATTGTGGAGGATAATAGCGTCTCTGTTCAAGTCCAAGATGAACTGAGAAAATGTGATGTTATGCTGTATCTTCTTTTGTTTAAAGGTAACTGTGTAGTTACTAATGCCGTCAAAATCTGTTTGCTAGTTGCAATCACACATGAAAACATTATTGCATCTAAAGACTTTACATTTTTTTGCACTAAGCTATGATTTTGTAAAATAAACAATGCATTAGTTCATGAAATATGGTTATTTTTTGTAAATTTATACAGTTAAATAAAACTTCCATGTTTTTCACAGAAAGATTCTGGCAACCACAGCTGCTAGTATTTTTTCGGAAATTTAACAGATATTTTACACAATAAGAGTTTGCTAATTAACACTCTCTTGGTGTTGACAATGTTAACACGTTCAAAAGTGTTATTTTTAACACTTATAGTGGTTCCCATATAAACTCTAAGGAAGTGTTAATTTTAACTCCAAGGTAGTTTAATCTACTATCTAAAATTTGCTGTGTAGAGGGATCAGTTAGACCTGTATCTACAACAGAGTGTGAACAAAATGCCTCATATGAGAAGCCTAAAAGGGAATGAAGATTACCAAAAAAAAATTACAGACTTTGTCATTAGTTGAATTCTTGAACTGATAAAAACAAAGTGCTGTTTTGATGTTCAAAATGCAGTAACTTTAAAGCAAGTTAGAGAATATGGTGTTTGCTAGTTAAATGTTTAAATATGTTGTGTTTAGGTAAGTTTAAGAAAACTTAGATTGATAGTCTTTATCCAACTCTGGGGGGGATGTCATGTACTATAATTGCATCTGTGTCTTTAAGATGGGAAACAGGTGGCATGATGGGAAGTTTTGTAATGTTACGGAGTTCATACACACAAGAGAAGTAAAGAGTGGTGGTAAAATGTTAACCTGCGTGTGGTTGATTTAATTCATAAGTATGTTTGATCTATAAATACTTGATGATAAGACACACATACATACCACCTGTAGATCACGCAGGTGTGTTTTAGTAAAGTGAAAGAGCTCAGATTGTGTTCCTGCTGCACAAGAGCGTCTGTACTTCTGCATGTGAGTTTAACACTTCTACATTATGCTGATTTGTGGGGATGATGAAGGGGTTTTATATGTGTGAGTGTGATTTAAATGTCTGATCCTAAAGATTAAATCCTCAAACACAGATTAAACACTGAGTCAAACACGCTCATTTAAACACTGTGTCTAAAAGCTTTATTTTTAATCCCTTTAAAGTGTTTGTTCTCTTCTATTTCAGACTGACTCAATAGTTTCAATAATTCAGCATTACATATAACTCTAAACATTTAGAGCCACAAAATCAAAAGTAAAGTTAAAGCAGACCTTCCAGTTGAACAGGAAGAAAAAGCTGCCGAAAAACAGGTTTTTTCAAGAGGTGGTTCAGTGTGTTTTGAGGCTTTGTTGTGTTCACTTATTTTAATTATTAAAATGCTGACGTTCACTAAACAAATGACATTTAACCCTTAACTGTCAGCAGATGTTTTAGTACTAACTCAATATCTTAGTTAATATATATAATGTCACACGACCAAGTATATATCATATATATGAAAAGTATGAGGTGTCAGAAGCAGACCAGTTGAACAGGAAGAAAAAATGCTGAAAAACAAGCTGACATTCCTTAAACAAAACTGTATTTAACCCTTTACTGTCAGAGTAATTCATTACAACTTGTATATTAAAACAACAACAACTGCACAATAGTTATAAATTGAGTTGAAATGGAGGTAAAGTTGCTTCATATTCGTACATTTGTTCATTTTGGCTATTTTAAATACTGGCTCTGAAATGGTGCGTAAGAATGACTAAAACACAACATTAGTTTGGTTTATTTGACTGTGACTGTTGTACTTTGATAGTTGTTGGCTGATTATGTGATTTATTGAGGTAAAGTTGATTTTCGCACATTCATACTTTCTCCTTAATAATATCACTTCAGAAAATGATTCTGTGCTAATTCGAAATAGTAAAATCATATTATATTATTATATAATGACTATCAAAGTACAATATTCAGTCAATTAAACAGTGCTAATGTTATGTTGAAGTCAATCTTATGTGCCATTTCAGAGCCAGTATTTAAAGTAGCCTGTTATAAGATGTTACAGTACCAAAGCGAACGAATATAAAAACAACTTTAACTCAATATTTCACTATTTTGAATTGGCACCGAATAATTTTTTAAAGTGATATTATTAAGGAGAAAGTCTGTGTTATGTGTAAATAAGGGTCAGAGAGGATCCAAGTGCAAGTGACAAAAATGGTTTATTTATATCTGACAAATAGACCAGGGGCCTGTTTCAGTAAGGAGGTTCAAACAACTCGGAGTTTAAACTTGAACTCTGAGTTGATTTACTGAGAGATTAAAAACTCTGAGTTTTCGGTTTCAGAATAGATGATATGAGCTGGGTCAATCAACTTTGAGTAGACCAACTCAGAGTTAAGCGCGCACACCGTGACTATAAAAAGGCATTATCAATTGAGCGCAGATATTACGAGTGACCATGGCAACATCTTAAAAAAAGAGATCACCTTTTCTTTCTCCGGCTGAACTTGATCTGCTCATGCAAAGTTATAGCAAATATGAGTGTATATAGCCTATTTAAAAAGAAGCAACCATCAGTGAAACAGAGACAGTTAGCGTGGGAAAACAGCTGCTCAAGTTAATGTGTAATTTTTCATTTTAAGTAGGTTATTTAAACATTTAAGTATAATAAAATACGTAATGTAATGTGTGACGTTTATAGCCTTCTTTTTTTCTAAACTTTTATACACTTTTATCAGTTTTAATAGATTTAACAGTGCACTTGTTCTGTGTCTGCCTTTTTATTGATCAAGTGATAGAGGTTTATATAACATTAAGAAGGTAAGCAGTAATAAAATCATTTTTAGACAGAATAATAATCCCTTTAATCTAGTAAGTGCATGTCGAAGGTTAAACTAATTATTTATGAAAAAAAAGGACAAGCCTTGTACGTGACTTTGCTTTGTGTGTGACAAAAATGTAGGCAATAGCTGTGTTTCCATCAAAATATAGGCTATTACATAAATTTGTGCAAAACTGGAATAACGCCTAAAAATAAAGCAGCGTTTTTATCCAAAGAGTCGAAGAGAACACAATCGTCACTTCCTGATTAACTTGCGCCAAATATCAACAGTAAAACAGAATTTAGAATAAGCTGCGTAGAATAAGACGCAGACGTAGAATAAGCTGCGTCAATGATTTTTTATTTGATTAATGTACTTGCGCCTCAGAAGACAATTGACACACAATGAACACGTGGGGGCGTTTGAAGCCATGAGACGCGGAGACACGCTCCAGACGCTCGGCGGTAATTAATAATATACACTGATACTGAAACAGTTAAGGCATTTTAGAATGACTAAAACAACATTTAAGATGTTCTACAGTGTGCTCAGTCTGCTGGTTTGTACATTCACACACATTTAACAAACTTTTTTTAATGGTCATACTGTAATTTGTTAAGTGCACTTCGTAGTTTATGTGCATCTTATCAAATAAAAGTTTAACCTCAGTTATGCACATGTTTTATTATGCGTATTTTCAAAAGTTATGTGAATCATGACGTTTCCATCAATCGTTTTTATGGGCATCTCCAAAATGAGCTCTAAAATAGGTGTGTGGAAACGTAAGGCTAAGGCGAGAAATACGCTTCATCTTTAAAAAAGGGGAGGAGACCGACAGAAACTCAGAGTTTAGAGAATAAAACCTGCTCCGGACCAGGTTAGGTTCACAGAGTAAGTTACCACAGTAACTGACTCTGAGTTAAAGTTACCTCTCTTTCAGAAACAGGCTTGACTTACCCTGATTTCTTGAGTTTAACAAACCTGCCATTTTGAAACGGAAAACCCAGAGTTTCTCTCATTTCAGGGTTAAAATACTCCGAGTTTTCACTTAACCTCCTTTCTGAAACAGGCCCCAGAAAGTGCCAGGCTAGAGGGACGCAGAACACAGGGCAGGAACAGAACAGGGAAACCAGATCCAGATTCTCCTCAGGGCCTGAGCACAGACAGCACACACACATGAGCGATAGTAACGAACTGACACAGACACACAAAAGCGTTGCTCAGATATAGGCACCATGATGAGCCTCAGCTGGCGAACTAATCAGACCAACTGAGTGTCGTCATAACACGTGAGCATAACAAATCCACATGTACAACCAAAACAAAACAAACCCACGTGATCAAACATACACTCCGGAGAAGCGCACAAACCCGCAACCGTGACAGTCTGAACATGCGAATATAAAACCAGTTTTAGCTACTTTTAGCTGAAGATGTTTAGTGAACACACAGATGAAATGATCTTTATTAAACCGACCTGTCTGTGCCTCAGACTCTTCTTTTCTCACTGTAAGCGCCTCTTCTTCAATCTTCACATCTTCACTCTCCAGTTTAACAGAATCCATCTTTCTTCAGTTGATTCAACAGTTGTTTTCTTTCTGATCAATCCAGTATTTTCTGCCTAACTCCGCCAACACTCTTTTTGGGCCATGATGATGGAGTTTTTCATCATAATGCTGAATCAGGAGTTGACTGAGTGGGTGTTTGGGTTTAGGTTTAATTTGGTGGACAGTATCTGGCCTAAGCAGTTCACTTTGTCTCAGACGACCACCAACCTTATAAGTCCAGTAAACTGGTCAAGCTCAGGAGCTAGGGCTAATAATCTACTGTTGGTATGTAAGAGTTTGTTACCCTTTAAGTTCAGCTGGAAAGCACCTGGCTTGTGCCTGCATCAGGACTCAGCTGCAGTCTTGGGCACATACTTTCTCGGGTTTGATTAGTTTGCTTTAACTGCTCTTGAGCTTCATGTTCCACCACCTGATCAAAGCTGTGGTACTGCGAGAATTCTTGCATTATATCAAAGTAGTCTATCGTTGGCAGGCTACAAAAGGTTACACTACTCTTCTCATTAGTAATGTCTAGGACTGATTTCTTTGTATCTTAAGGCCAGGTACTTGAGTCTTGCCACAGAAATTGAGGTCCCTGCTGCCACTGACTGTGAACTGAGAGCTGCTGAAGGGTTTTGCCGTGGGTCTGGGTTTTGCGTGTCGTCTGCTGGATTGTTTTCAGTCAGCTCCTGAATCTCTGCTATTCGTGTACCCACAAACACTTTATATCTGCATGAATCAGACTGGATCCAGGACAAGACTGTCTTTGAGTCACTCCATAAATTAACCTTCTAAATGTTCAGTGTCAGTTCCCTTTCTAGAACTTTTGGTAGATGAGTGCAGCACAAAGATCCAGCCTGGGTACATATAGCTGTTGTTTTGGGGCCACTCGTGATCTGGCTGTGACAAATTCAACCTCAGCTTGGCCTTGAAGACTCTGTGTTCTCAAATATGCTACTGAACCATATGCATGATTTGATGCATCACAGAATATGTCTAGCCAGGCTCATCGTGGAAACTTAGTTCCTCGGACGTTTCTGGAGACCGCGGCATACGTTCCGGCGGGTACGTAGGGCTGCAGTTTTTGTTTTCGCAAATCCGCGAGAGGCCGCTGTTGCATGCTTTTTCGCACCTCAGACGCCTCTCTGTTCTCGCGTGAACCCGCCGGAGGCCGCTGTTGATTGACCGGATGATTGACAATCGGCATACTCGCCCTCCTCTTTCCCCGAACCCAAACAATTTTACTGATCGCCCCGCCCGCCCGCTCGCTTCCCTAAACCCGAGCAACAGTTCACAAAAGCTGTCCAAAAAAATAAAAGCCCTGATTTTTTTTTATTCCACCATTTTAAACTCGTTCACTTAATTTTTGGGATTCTGTTTTCGTCTTACCTGATTGCTGGAACTGCCCTTCCCCGGACTCGAAACTGGTTGCCATGGTCGACCCCTCTCCGCATCTCGAGCCTGCCGACGTACACGCTGAGCTGAGTGGACAAACAGGGGAAAAACCCTGCAGCATTGGCTTGAAAAAAAATAAACGTACGTACCCCTCGGGACGTATTCCACTGTCTCCAGAAACGTCCGCAGGACTACGTTATCAGAATGAGCTTGGGTTGGAGTATGTGGATGTCTCCTAAGCAGGACTCAGAATCTAGCTGTGTGCTGGTGTAGCACCATGGTTTGGCAATGTTTGGCAAAGTTCTGTTGGCAGCAATGGGTCATCCCACCCATGTTTTTTTTTTTTTTTTTTTTTTTTTAATAGGGTTACTAGATGTGAATGTTTTGCCAGATCCAAATTTGCTGCAGTGAAAGCACTCTTTATTTTGAATCTTTTGTCTGGCTGATATGCTGGAGAAAGAGTTAAAGATACTTTTAAACCATGAATAAATTAGGTGTCATGTCGAACTGTCCTTAAAGAAAGCTTCTCTTCCTGTCTATTAGGCTTAAGTTGTTCTGCTGCATCATGAAGCAAGATGGTACGTTCAGACCCATCGTCCAGAATTGCATGAGCCATTAGTGAATGCCCGCCATTGTGTAACAATACTTTACTGATTTTCAACATGACCTGGCTGCCATTTGCTGGCCGATCAATCTACAGCATCTGACTTTCTTGAGGCATTTCAGCTTGCTTCATCTAAGCTGATTTTGTGTTGCATCATGTAGGACAGTTGGGTGTTTGCCTTTACAAATTTTACAGATGCCCTTTAACCTGCATTGAGCAGATTGATGTTTTCGTCCGTACCTCCAGCATCTCTTATTCATCTTAATCCAGTTAAGTTTTTATTTCACTGGTTAACTGTGCTAAATTCGGGCACTGATAAAGATAGTGGTGTTTATTGTCACAGTAATGACAGTATGCATTCTTGCCTGGAGTTTAAATTTCTGAGGGGTTTACCAGTGGAGTGTTTAAAGACTGCTCTGCACCATGCAAAATGCTGCTGGCTGTAAAGTGTGCTTATGCTGGTATAAGGTATAGCTGTCAATCATTCTTAAACTGTTAATAAATCCCTAAACCTTTTCAACATATTGTTTAAACACACTTATTGAATATTTTGGAACAACATCCTTTAGAAACTAATAATATAACAGAGAGATCTGTATGAGGTGTACCTATTTATACATTAATCTGTAATCTTAATTTATAGGTTCAACATTGCTCTAAATATTCATCAGAGACCTCTCAGATTTCATCTTAAATATCTTCTTTAAATCTTCCTTCAACACACTTGTGCTCAGAGAAGCTGCACAGATACCTTCAGCTCCAGTGGTTTGTGTGTTTACTTCAGGACACGCCCACAGACAGGAGAATCTCATGAATATTTATGTAAGTGTCACTCAGTGGAGCCAATAATATTTCAGGATATACCTGTAGATCACGCAGGTGTGTTTTAGTGAAGTGAAAGAGCTCAGATTGTGTTCCTGCTGCACAAGAGCGTCTGTACTTCTGCATGTGAGTTTAACACTTCTACATTACGCTGATTTGTGGAGATGATGAAGGGGTTTTATATGTGTGAGTGTGATTTAAATGTCTGAT
The DNA here is from genome assembly GCF_052040795.2 of Danio rerio. Taxonomy (NCBI): domain Eukaryota; kingdom Metazoa; phylum Chordata; class Actinopteri; order Cypriniformes; family Danionidae; genus Danio; species Danio rerio. The sequence continues at coordinate 55,907,659 of NC_141024.2, forward strand.
CCTGAAGATCAAATCCTCAAACACAGATTAAACACTGAGTCAAACACGGTCATTTAAACACTGTGTCTAAGAGCTTTATTTTTAATCCCTTTAAAGAGTTTGTTCTCTTCTATATCAGTCTGACTCAATAGTGTCCAATAATTCAGCATTCAATATAACTCTAAACATTCAGAGTCATGAAATCAAAAGTAAAGTTAAAGCAGAACTTCCAGTCGAACAGGAAGAAAAGCTGCTGAAAAACAACAAGCTGACGATCCTTAAACAACACTGCATTTAACCCTTTACTGTCAGAGTAAATCATTAACCAAATAGCCTCTTTAGTGGAGAGACATTTTAATACTCACTAAATCAACAACTGGCTAAACCTGAACTTCTCTTGATAATCGTGAAACACCTGAGATATCAGATCAGGGGTTAAACCATCTGCATTCATGTTAAGGACTAATATATATATATATATATATATATATATATATATATATATATATATATATATATATATATATATATATATAAAAATGTATGATTGTTTCATGAAAGCTCTGCTAATGTCTGCATTGGTGTTTTAGCTGCAGTATGGCAGAGGAGCGAGTAAAGGACTCTCTCTCAGAGAAACACAGGTATTGACTCTGTTTTTACACCATTATTTCAACACTTTCTCTGAAGAACAAAGACCAACAACAATGCACTTTGTGTTGCTATTGCCTGATCAAATGATGGACAAAGCTTCAGTTTTCAGCTTCAGCAAATGTGTTTAGATTACAGACAGCTTGATCTGGGGCCTGTTTCAGAAAGGAGGTTAACTGAAAACTCAGAGTATTTTAACCCTGAAATGAGAGAAACTCTGGGTTTTCCGTTTCAAAATGGCAGGTTTGTTAAACTCGAGAAAGCAGGGTAAGTCAAGCCTGTTTCTGAAAGAAAGGTAACTTTAACTCAGAGTCAGTTACTGTGGTAACTTACTCTGTGAATCTAACCTGGTCAGAAGCAGGTTTTATTCTCTAAACTCAGAGTTTCTGTCGGTCTCCTCCCCTTTTTTAAAGATGAAGCGGTATTTCTCGCCATAGCCTTACGTCTCCACCCACCTATTTTTATGCTTTTTTTGGATACGTGCATAAAAACGATTGATAGAAACGTCATGATGCACATAACTTTTTAAAATATGCATAAAAAAACGCGCATAACTGAGTAGGATAAACTTTTATTCGATAGAAAATGTGCGCATAAACTACGATGGAAACACTTTTACTGAACAAATTACAGTATGTGCATTAAAAAAAGATCATGATCATATGATAATGAAAATGTGTGTAAATGAGCAAACCAGCAGGCTGAGCACACTGTAACATGTCAAAAAAATATTGTTTAAGTCATTTCAAAATGCCTTTACTGTTTCAGTATTAGTGTATATTATTAATTACCTCCGAACGTCTGGTGCGTGTCAAGAGTCTCCGTGTCTCATGGCATCAGACGCCCCCATGTGTTCATTGTGTTTCAGCATTGTCTTCTGACATCGAGGCAGTACATTAATTAGGCTAAATAAAGAATTAATTGACGCAGCTTCTTCTACCACAGTAAATTCTGTTTTTCCTGTTGATATTTGGTGCCATTTTAATCAGGAAGTGACGATTTTTTTCTCTTTGACTCGTTGGATGGAATTTTATTCGCATCTTTTAAGCAATATTCCAGTTTTGCACATAAATTGATGTAATATATTTGGATGGAAACATAGCTATTGCCTACATTTTAGTCACACACAGAAGAACTGTACGAGAATGGCTTATCCTTTTTTAATAAATAATTAAATTAAATTCACCTACGACATGCATGTAATTAACTAGATTAATGGGATTATTATTCTTTCTAAAATTATTTTTAGTACTGCTTACCTTCTAAATGTTATATTAACCTCTATCACTTGATCAATAAAAAAGGCAGACACACAAGTGCACTGTTAAATCATTTAAAACTAATAAATGTATAAAAAAATTACATTACTTATTTTATTATACTTAAATATTTAAATACTTAAAAAGTGAAATTATGCATTAACTTGAGCAGCTGTTTTCCCACGCTAACTGTCTCTTCTTCACTGATGGTTGCTTCTTTTCAAATATACACACTCAAATTTGCTAAAACTTTGCATGAGAACTTCAAGTTCAGCTGGAGAAAGAAATGGTGATCTCTTTTATAAGATATTGCCATAGTCACTCGTAATGTCTGCGCTCCACTGATAATGCCTTTTTAAAGTCACGGTGTGCGCGCTTAACTCTGAGTTGGTCTACTCGAAGTTGATTGACCCAACTCAGATCAGCTGTTCTGAAACCGAAAACTCTGAGTTTTTAATCTCTCGGTAAATCAACTCAGAGTTCAAGTTTAAACTCTGAGTTGTTTAAACCTCCTTACAGAAACAGGCCCCTGGTGTCATATTTACCAGAGCTCAATATGTGTCATGTTTACCACGTGTGCTGTTTAAAGTCCTGTACAACAGAGTTAAAGCTGAGTGCAGAACAAGTTTCAGCTTGTGCTTTAGTACAAATGTGCATGTTAAACGTAGTGTATAGTTCAGTGAAGGGAATTAAAAAATACTTTTGTGTATTTCTAATAACTGAAAGTAATGCTTAGTTTTTTTATGTTTCCTCATCTGATTTCTGTGATGAGTTTTTACGTGTTTTTCAATGAAGCTGAAATTGTGTAGAATAAAAAATAAAAAAAAGCAGCATGGGTGACACGGTGGCTCAGTGGTTAGCATTGTCGCCTCATAGCAAGACGGTTGCTGGTTCAAGTCCCAGCTGAATCAGTTGGCCTTTCTTTGTGGAGTTTGCATGTTCTCCCCGTGTTGGCGTGGGTTTTCTCTGGGTGCTCCGGTTTCCCTCACAGTCCAAACACATGCGCTATAGGAGAATTTGATTAACTAAATTGGCCATAGTGTATGTGTGTGGGTGTTTCCCAGTTGCAGCTAGAAGGGCATCCGCTGCATAAAACATATGCTGGAATGGTTGGCAATTCATTCTGCTGTGGCGAACTCTGACTAGAGACTAAGCCAAAGGAAAATGAATGAATGGAAAAAAAGCAGCACATCACTCGTTTACCCATGATTGCTGTGTAGCAGAACTGATCAGACTGACCTTTTGTCAACTATTAGTTTGTGCTGAATTAAACTGTAGTTCATAGTTCTGACTTCCACTATATATATATATATATATATATATATATATATATATATATATATATATATATATATATATATATACATACATATATATATATATATATATACATATATATTTATATATATATATATATATATATATATATAAATATATATATATATATATATATATATATATATATAAATATATATATATATATATATATATATATATATATATATATATATATATATATAAATATATATATATATATATATATATATATAAATATATATATATATATATATATATATATATATATATATATATATATATATATATATATATGTATATATATATATATATATATATATATATATATATATATATATATATATATATATATATATATATATATATATAGTGGAAGTCAGAACTATTAGCCCCCCTGAATTGTTAGACCGGTTGTTTATTTTTTTCTCCAATTTCTGTTTAGCGGAGAGCAGATTTCTTCCACACATTTCTAATCATAATAACTGATTTATTTTATTATTGTCATGATGACAGTAAATATATACATACATATATATACATACACATACACACACTTTCTGACAAATTTTGAAATATACAGTATGTTGCATGTTCATATGACCAGGCACAGCCTAATAAAAATCAAGGACTTTTTAGCACTTTTTTCAGCACCTATTTTCATTTTCAAGATGGACACACAATGTAGTGAACACTTGAAATGTATTCTCTGTAACCCATAAAAACATTGCATAGGAAATTATACAAAAAAAAAAAAAACATTAATAATAATAATATTTATTAATCATATATCAAAAATCTATTAAACCTGCACTAAATGCTTGTGAAATGTTTTTTTTTGTACTCAAGTAAAAATTCAATTACACTGCTAAAATAATAAAAAATTTAGTAAATAATACTAATATTAGGTAAAAGTATAAAGTACTCTTTTTAAAAAGTACTAGTCACTTACTTTTGAAAAAAAAATCTGATTTTCATAATGAAATCACTTTAAGTGTAAACCTATTTGAATGGTTTAATTGCTTAAATTCCAAAGCTACATGTATAGGAATCTAACACTAACAGTCTGGTCGATTTTTCCTTTCATGACAATTAATCTTTTTCAATAGCACTGGCAAAACTACCACAAACTCTATAAGGCCATAGAGACACTTTTTGCCCATTTTTAAACAATATTTTTAAGCTTTAAAAGGTTTAATTAAAGTTTATGATGAAAATATTTTACACTATTTTCCTTTACAGTATAGCAAATTTGTTTCTTAAGTAGCTGTACTTCACATGTAGATTTTATTTTACATTTGATCTTAAACTGAAATAGTTTTACAAAAAAGAAAAGTGCACTGTCAGTAATAAAATACCAAAACAAATAACTTCATTTTACTTGAGGTATTTGAAATATGACAATACTTTTAGCTATAATGTATAAATCACACAAATACCTAGAAAGGAACATTTCCAGCATAAATCTTTTGTCATAAAGAAATAAAAAAGTTTTACCTTTTCTAAAAGTAAGTTTCACTTCACGATACAGTCAAATAAGAAGTCTGTTAGCATTGTCACCGTTCATGCATGAATCTAATTCAAATACTGGATAGTTTTTGACTACATTTAGTCAAGGAGCAAAGATAAATGTCTACTTTAATAGCGAAGAGATTACGATTGTATACAATCTGAGCCCACACACGCGATGATGATGAAAGGACTTGCAGTTCATTTGAAAAAGCTTATTCAAGAGCTTGCAAAACAGTTTGGTGATTAATGTACATGACCGAGCTCTAATGTTAAAATAAAACATTCGCCACCTTTGCAGAAATGAATAATTACGCAATACCAACATTTCCACGCCAACATTTAGAGAAGAGTGACAGGTCAGAGGCGAGTTAACTCGCTGTCGAAGAGAAGAGAGACCTGTAGATTGTCGAAATGGCAGGAAGTATGTCTGTGGTTTAATTATTCTTGCTAATAACGTAGACATATCTGTATTGAAAACATCCGAGAAGCATTATTCCAATAAAACATTTGTTTTTAAGTTGTTTTTTTCTGTCTCGTCAACACAGAAAGGCTTTTGTCCCGCCCTTACGTTTCACGCAAAACAAGACAAGGTCAACTGTGATTGGCCATTTTCACAATCAGTCAAATCACTGCTTTGGATTAAATGCTTAAACTTCAAAAACTGATTTTTAGCAGCTTATGACTCAATGCACTAAAATAAACATTCTAAGCACAGCGATGTTATCGTACGCTTCAGGGAACAGCCAATGCTGATCACATTGGTGTTATTGTATGTACAAAGGATTAAATGTGTTCATTTTTTCTTGCATTATTCAGTGATTCCTTCGCGTACCACTAGGAGGAAGCCCGCGTACCACAGTTTGAGAACCACTGAGTTAGACGGTAGTGGTGGCTCACTAACATCCAGTGCCTTCAGCAGGAATTTGTGGATGTGTTCTCACCCTTGCCCGGTCGAACCGAATCTGATTCAGCACCATATTGAGACCGCACCAAGTGCTGTAGTCAGAACTCGTCTGTACCGGTTCTGTTCGGGTTGTTCAGAGCACCGGCTCTGTTTCAGGGTTAAATGGATAAAATCCCTGCCTGACACTCTGCATTTGCTGCTGCCAACCTCGATGACATCATCATGTTTAGTCATCATTAACAGCGGCATTTGCAGCATCTGAGGGTGGTCATGACAATGCTAAGACACTCTGGATTCACGGAGGTCAGGTATCTGGTCTTCCACTTGGGACACAGGCAGGTGCGGCCCCAAATTGACAAAACTGCAGCAGTTTTAACCCTTTCTTAGACCTAAGACCAAAAATGTTTCATGCCTAATTATTCGGCCCTCATTATCATGTTGACTGATCTCACTAAAAAAGGAGAGCCAGATGCCGTCCAATGGTCAGAGTGGTTCAAACAGGTGTGTGTGCTGCTTGAGCCAAAAAAAGAAAAATAATTATTAAAATATGTTTGCACTGACCTGCACTGCCGACCCTGCTTTCTTCTTTTAACACATCCCAAACCTCACAACAGTCTAATAAATAATTTGATCGCTATTTTGATCTGAAATTTGACTCATTAAAGATTTATCTTACATCTTGAAAAACACCTTGAGGTTGTGATGCTCCTTTTCCTCTGGTGTGTTTTTGTCTTCAGTGTGAGATCAGGATCATGTGTGTCCAGCTCTGTGTCTCTGAAGAGTGACGTGTCAATAGGTCATCCACCAGACCTCAGTGAGGAAACACCATCATCTGCCCAAAGGTATTTAGTGTTTTACATTATTAATCACACATGGACTGTATTTCAGTATTGATCAGGACATTTTTATTTTACTTTAACAATACTTTAAAGTGCACTTATGATGAAAATTATGCACAGAACTGTGTTTAGTATAGTGTGTTCATGTTATTCTGGGGTGATATAAAGCCAAAAAGTGTCTTTTTAAAAAATTTCCTGATGTTAAATTAGGATCCAAATCCATCCCTTTTGAGGCCCACCACAGCGTGATTTAGGAGTGCGGTTTCCCTGCCCACCAAATTGATTGACAGCCATGAATTAACATGTTTCCTTAGTAACGCATATAGTCATATCAACAAGACAAAGCAATTGGGATTAAAAGATCTGTTCAGCTCTCTGGGATCATCAATCTTCATCATATGTGATCAGGAATGAGTTTACAAGTTTAAAACATTTCTAAAATAGTGAAAGTTAGTAATAAAGTAAGTTAAAGTCAGTAAAATCACTGTGTGTGTGTGTCTGTGTCTATGGGTGGGTGAACTTTGTAACAACATTGTTTTTGACTCATCATAGCATAAAGGATTGAATTAACTCCACAACAAATCCATCAAATAATCATTGGGAAAGTTCTTACTGTAGTATTTCTCACAAATGTTACGTGAGATCTGCTTCCTTTATGTCTGTCACTGTGCTGTTTATCTGATGGAGCTGAGGTAGAGATTGAGGCACACTCTGAAAGGCAATTGGGAATGGTGGGAGGGAAGAACTTACTCATTTGCATTACGGACACTGTTTACTCGGAGAGCTTACATTAAACTGCTAGAGAAGCAGGGTTCAAACTAAACAGTGTTTATTAACAGCGGCCACAAGAGACATACAGCAGCTTCACTTAGTATCAACGCACATACATACTGAATGACTGTGTGACTGAGTGAGAGCGAGGTAGAGGGGGAGGAGCTACACAGAACACTACAGATCCCATATACACACTGTCATAAGGATCAATGCACTACAGGCACAAGCCACAGAAATAGCTACAGTGTGTTCAGAGCTGAGAATTATAATATTCTGAAATGTATTATAAATAATCTGATTAAGGCTGAAACGCTCTGGTTACTAAAGTGACCCTTGTTCCCCGAGGAGGGGAACGAAAATGCGAGGGAAACGAAAGTGGATTTTAATCCACGAATGGGGGTTTTGTTTCAGAAAGCCAATCGTCTGGAAGAGTATATAACGGGCCAATGAAATACCAAATGAGTTGGCAGCGTAAGCTTGCGCACGTGTACCTTATTGCCAATTAGCTCCGCATATAAGCACATTGAAAGCAAGAAAACGCCATCCTTTTAAGCTGAAGAGACTGACAATTACAGCTAAGGAACAATCATTATGGCGATGCTATATAGCATTTCCGTTCCCCTCCTCAGGGAACAAGGGTTACTTTAGTAACCAGAGCGTTCCCCTTTGGATGGGGAACTTCAATACTATAAGTGGATTTTAATCCACGAATTGGGAAATGTCTGGAAAACGCCATAATGACTGAGCCTTACCTTTGTCTCCGATGAGAGGATAGCCAGGCATAGCGTGAGCGCTCCTGCATCAAAGAGAGGTGCAGTCTTCCAACGTGATACCTGGCCCTTACTTATCCCACTTCAAAGAAGTTTTACAGATTAGATATATTTTTTGGGAGACGCAAGCATCTAGATAATTCTAGAAAAATACAACAGTACGTTGGGAAAGCATGCGGTCCCGATAGGGAGGACGCTGCGGAGGCCACCTGCTACCCAATGGGGAGATATGACGGCAAAATTTATGGACTAGCTCTGATAAGAAGGGGGAGTACGCATATAATAAGATAGTTAGCAGAGAGGGAAGACACTGGTCCGCCGGTGAGGGGGGACTGCACTGTGGCTGAATAAGCATATGGGATCACCTAGTGGGGTCACGCATAGCGGGCACCTATACCCAAAACGCGGGCTGACCAGTGGGCAGACCTACAACGTAATGGGCCAGCGAGTGACTCCTCCACTGAGTCAGTGCTGGGGGCCTTGGAGGAATCTGCAGGGCTCACCTAACGGGGAACTTTACTGACAGATGAAAAAGCGCACGTATCTCCGTGTTAGGGAGAATGGCGCAGCAAGCATGTTTCAACACCTTAACCAAATTGTTTCCTCAACCACCAAGGGTTACCTAATACCCTTGAGGAAACTGGCTCCACTTGCAGATTTTAAAACCTTGCAAATGTATTAGGTGTTGCAGCTCTACAGATGTCTGTTAGAGGCGCCGTGTGCACTCTCCCTAGAGGATGCGATGCTCCGAGTGGAGTGCGCACACACTCTCTGGTAAGTGAGGGAGATGGCATCCCATATTCCAGTAGGCTATTCCAATCCTCTGTTTCGATACGGCACTTCCCGCTGCCGACCGCTATAACAGACGAAGAGCTGCTCAGAAGATCTAAGTTCTGATTGCGGTCCAGATAAATACGCAAAGTGCGAACTGGATAAGTAAGGCTGGGTCTGCCTCCTCCGGGGGCAGCCCTTGCAGGCTCACTACCTGTTCTTTAAACGGTGTGGTAGGAACCTTGGGCACATATCCCGGGCGGGGTCTCAGGAACGTGAGAGTAAGCCAGCCCAAATTACTGGCACGAGTCACTGACCGAAAAATGCCTCCAGGTCCCCAACCCTCTAATCGATATCAACATGACCAGCAGAGCTGTCTTCAGGGACAGAAATCTTAAAGATACTGAGTCGAGGATCGAAGGGATCTGATGCAGGCTCGTGAGAACAAGGGCGAGATCCTAAGAGGGCATGAGAGGGGGTCGGGGTGGATTAATTCGCCTAGCACCTCTGAGGAACCGGATGATGAGGTTATGCCTTCCCACGGTGCTGCCAGCCACCGCGTCTTAAGAGTTAAGATGACAGCCACGTAACCTTGAGTGTAGAGAGCGACAGCCTGCTCTCCAGCTTCTCTTGGAGTAAAGAAAACACAACGCCGATCTGGCAATTTCGGGGTTCTTCTCTGCGAGAGACACACCATTCAGTGAATAGACTCCACTTCAGGACATAGGCGCGCTCGAGAAGGGGGCTTTGGCCCGAGTGACGATATTAACCTCCGCAATCGGTAGGTTGCCTAAGTCTTCCTTGCGTCTAAGGACCACACGTGGAGGTTGCAAAGATTGGGGCAAGGGTGCCAGATGGTGCCCTGTCCCTGAGAGAGTAGATCCTCTCTCAAAGGGATCTGCCAGGGGAGGGCCGTCGCGAGGAGGGAGACCTTTGACATCCAGGTTCGGTTGGGCCAGAGGGGCGCAACCAGCAAAACCTGTTCCTCGTCCTCCCTGACCTTGCACAGTAACTGCGCGAGCAGGCTCACTCAGAAGGCTGTAAAAGTCTCTGAAGCGAAAAGGATGGCATTTCCTTGCTTTCCCTGTGCTTATATGCGAAGCTAATTAGCAATAAGGCACATATGCGCAAGCTTACGCTCCCAACTCATTTGGCATTTCATTGGCCCGTTATATACTCTTTCAGACGATTGGCTTTCTGAAACGAAATCCTCATTCGTGGATTAAAATCCACTTATAGCATTGAAGTTCCCATCCGAAGGGGAACTTTAGACACATTCTGTAGACACAAAAGTTCTTGAAAAAGAGGTCAAATAGGAGCCCTTTAAAAGCAAAATATGTGAGATTATTTCCATTAAAATGTCAAGAAAACACTTGAATAGTGGTATATAAATTTTCTGACTTGAATTGTTTGGAATGTATTCTTCCATAGTCGTGATAAGGGCAGATATCTGACCATAAAACATTTCCTTACTGTTTGTGACTTTAAATAATGCATCTGAAAAAAAAAACTCTGGTAGTAAAATGTCCTCTTCATAATGGTGAGTTTGAAATAAAGAGACAGAAGATCCATCTGCTGAATCTAATAAATACAAATACAAATGTCATGGTGAAGATCAGAGCGAAAACAAAAAAAATCTAAGTAACAAGGTGGCAGACAAACGGCAAAATTATAATCCACAGAGCAGAGAGACGGAGATGCAAACACAACGGACCACATTTATAAATCCAACACTGGAACAAGTGCAGATCTGGACACAAAAGTCTACTTATGACAAGGTTCATGTGTGATTTATAAAACATTCATATGCAGACAGTCCCATCATACAGATGATTTTTATAAGTTGATAAATGTGACGACTAAAAACGGTCATGATTTGAACATCAAGCCCTTAAATATTTATGTTTTAGACGCCTCACTCCTAGAGTTTATGACATAGATAACCTGGATAAAAAGAGGAACTTCTCACAGAGAGAGAGCACAGATCAGTAATGTGAAAATGAAAGTAAAGCAAAAGCTTCAGGTTAAAAGGTTAGACAAACCAACAGTGAAAATGTGACAATAATGAGCTCATAACCTTCTTAAAAATCATAAATCAATCTTACCACAGACATTTGGCCATCTTGTGATTTTTTTCCAGTATATACATTAAACTCGGTTTATTAAACTTATCACGTTTCCATGTTTGGTGATAGTCTTTAACTTCTAATTCTACTAAATAAGACACTCACAAATGAATGCAACTTATTAACACTCACAGATGGTAAAATAAAAAAAGTAGACATTTTTACTTTTTTTATAATTTTCTATTTTTCATTTTCTTCTTTTGACACACGTATTAAGTATTTTTTGCCATCAAGTGTCAGTCAATCTTCAAAAACCACCTTTTTACAAATTCATAGCACTATTATTATTACCTAGTGGGCATTGTTGAAGGTTTTTAATGTTTAAAGTGTGTTAACCTAATGCAAATGATCTTACACCAGACCCCCCATTAGCCAACATTTATTAGACCATTTTCAGATCTATTTACATCTACATTTAGTCATTTAGCAGATGCTTTTATCCAAAGGGACTTACAAATGAGGAAACAATTTACACAACTATAAGAGCAACAATGAATTTGTTTGAGTGCTTTAGGCAAGTTTCAGGTATGTAAAGAAAGTGTAAGAAGCAAAACATTAGTAATTTTTTTTTTTTGTAATACAGTTAGCGGTAGCACCAGAGAGGCAATTGCAGATTAGGAAGGAAAGTGGAAACTAAATAGTTGAGTTTTTAGTCGTTTCTTGAAGACAGTGAGTGACTCTGCCGTTCTGATGCAGTTTGAGAGTTCATTCCACCAACTGGGTAGATTGAACGCGAGAGATCAGGAAAGTGATTTCTTCCCTCTTTGGGATGTAACCACGAGGCGACATTCATTCACAGAACGTAAGTTTCTGGAGGGCACATAAATCTGCAGAAGTGAGAGCACATAAGGAGCAAAGCCAGAGGTCGCTTTGTAGGCAAACATCAGAGCTTTGAATTTGATACGAGCAGCAACTGGCAGCCAGTGCAAACGGATGAGTAGCGGAGTGACATGTGCTCTTTTATGTTCATTAAAGACCACTCGTGCTGCTGCGTTCTGAAGCATCTGAAGAGGTTTGATAGAGTTAGCTGGGAGCCCGGCTAGTAGAGAGTTGCAATAGTCCAGTTTGGAGAGAACAAGAGCTTGAACAAGGAGTTGAGCTGCATGTTCAGATAGGAAGGGTCTGACCTTTCTGATGTTATAGAGTGCGAATCTGCAAGATCAAGCAGTTCTAGAGATGTGGTCAGAGAAGTTTAGTTGGTCATCAATCGTTACTCCAAGGCTTTTCACCATTTTGGATGCAGTAATGTTTGCCCCATCCATCTGGATTGAAAAGTTGTGATGTAAAGTCGGGTTGGCAGAAACTTCAAGCATTACTGTTTTCGCGAGGTTAAGCTGAAGATGATGATCTTTCATCCAGTATGAAATGTCTGACAGGCAGGCTGAGATGTGAGCCAGAAACGAGGGATCATCAAGGGGAAAAGAGAGGTATAGCTGGGAATCATCATTATAGCAGTGGTAGGAAAATCAATGTTTCTGGATGACTGATCCTAGAGATGTCGTGTAGATGGAGAAGAGAAGTGGCCCAAGAACAGAGCCTTGAGGTACCCCAGTGTTTAGATGCATTAGGTTGGACTCCTCTCCCTTCCAATACACCATGAATGACCTGTTAGAGAGGTCATGAACCACTGAATAACAGTGCCTGCAAAGTCCAGTGACTCAAGCGTAGATAGCAGGATCTGATGGTTTACAGTGTCAAAAGCAGCTGACAAATCCAGCAAGATGAGGACTGATGATTTAGAGTCTGCTTTAGCCAGTCTGAGATCCTCCACGACCGAGAGCAGGGCAGTCTCAGTTAAGTAGCCTTTCTTAAAGCCAGATTGCTTGTTGTTTTGAGTAAGAAAGTCCAGGACTTGATTGAACACTACTTTCACCAGAATCTTGGCCATGAATGGAAGCAGTGATACCGGTCTGTAGTTTTCAAGTAGTGTTTGATCCAGGTTGGGTTTCTTTAGCAGTGGGGTTACCCTAGCCTTTTTAAATGAAGTGGGGAATAAACCAGAGTCAAGAGATGTGTTAATTATGTGAGTCAGTGTTGGTATGACTGCAGGAGAAATGGCTTGCAATAGATGAGATGGAATGGGATCAAGCGGACAGGTGGTTGCATGAGGTGTGCAGAATTTTTAGTTTTTCGCCAAATTCTCCCTGCAGCCCGAAGTTTTGAGCGATGCTCACGGAGAACATCAGAGAGCCAGGGTGCAGGACCTGGATGTAAGAGGACATAGTCTGTCTAGACATGATGCTAGTGTGGAGCAGAGTGTATCAGTGGCACTGTTCGTATCCAGTGCAGAGAGTTTGCAAGATGGAGGAAGAGACTCTGAAACAATGGTGGATAGTCTATTGGGTGAGAGAGAGTGTAGGTTTCTGCGAAAGGCAACTAGTGTTGGAGTGTGTGATGGCTCAGGAGTAATGTGGATGTTGAGAGACAGAGAAAAATGATCAGATGTGTGTAGTGGAGTTACTGTTTGGTCAGTGAAGCTATGTCGAGTGTAAATAAGGTCTAGCTGATTACCTGATTTGTGAGTACCAGAAGTACGTGCTCTTTTGAGGTCAAAGGAGGCAAGCAGAGTCAGGAAGTCACTAGCTTGTGGTCTTTCAATGTGGATGTTGAAGTCACCTAGCACCAACAAGAAAGTGTCATAATCAGAAAAAGATGAGAGTAGAACATCCAATTCATCTAAGAAGGGACCTAATGTACCCGGTGGGCGGTAGATGACAGCCACATTTATGTAGAAGGGGTGGATAATGGTGACTGCATGGAATTCAAAGGAGCTGATCTTTGTCAGGGACGGTCTCTGAGTAAATTTCCATTTTTTGGAAATCAGTAGTCCAATCCCTCCCCCTCTCCCTGTCTAACGAGGAGTGTTGGAAAAAGAGAAATTAGCAGAAAGAGCTGCATGTGTAGCAGTGTCCTTCGGTCTCAACCAGGTCTCAGTTAGAGCCATGAGATTATAGTCAGAATGTGTAGCTATGAAGGTAATAAAATCTGCCTTGTTAACAGTAGATTGACAATTCCAGAGGCCCACGGAGAGAGAGAATTGTGAAATAGCAGATACACGTATTGAACGAAGGTTGTGAGGATTACGCCTGCAGCGTACCTCCCGTGCTTTGTGAGTGTTAGTAACAACAGGAATTAGTAAACACATAATAAAAGTGCAATGAAAACAATAATAAGTGCAAAGATAAAGTAAAATAAAGTAGTAAAGTACTCAGGTGCTTTGTCTGTGTCTTTGCTCGGTGGAGTCGCGAAGGTAGAGTTGATGGTCTTTACACCAGTCGGCCTTCACACGAGGCGGCCTTCACACGAGGCGGTATTCACACGAGGCTGCCGCAACAGCTGACGCAATGAGACTAGCTGCTTATATACACCCCAGAGCTGATTGAATTCAGCTGGACACGCCTGGAGAGTAAAAACACCAGAAACTAAGGCAGGGGGCACGAAACCGTCCGCGATTGACACACAAGCTCTTACAGTAACCAAGGAAACAGTGAGTAAACTTTCTAGTAGCACACACAGACAACTGAAAACAAGTCTAAATGTCCTAAAACCACACACAAACAGCTGAAAACAAAACAAGTCTAAAATGTACTTACACGCTGTTGGTCTCGTTGCTAAAGTGCTTCTCCATTTAATAGCCTAATATTAATGTAAAGAGAAATCACACCAAAATTTTGGTGGTCTCATTTATATGGGCAAAACTGGGGTGAAAACAAGTGTACACCACTTCCCATGTAAAAGTACAAATAAATAAATTGATGGGAGTGTGCGCAGAGCTGTAGGTAAATTCTACATAAATGTATTTAACCTAAATGTTGACTTAAAGGAAAAACTTTCAATGCAGGACACACGAGTGAGAGTGGTGGGCTGGGATTCACATATTCAGAAGAGTATAATAAATTATGTGATTTTGATCTGAAACTTTAAACATTAAAACTTTATCTTACACCTTGAACAACACCTTAAACAACACCTTGAGGTTGTAACGCTTCTTTTTCTCCGGTGTTTGTGTCTTCAGTGTGAGATCAGGATCATGTGTATTCAGCTGTGTCTCTAAAAAGTGACGACTTTCTTAGATGTCCCCTTTTACATCCTTTTTTAAACCATGAAAGCATAACCCTGGGGTCTACTCATTGATTCTTTGTGTTGTTGTTGTTCCTGCAGTGTGGATAGAGATGATCAGACTGGAGACCTGCAGCAGGATTCACTCCAACCAGAACATGATGAACTTCAGAGAGTCAAAGAGCAGCACAAAACCAGCATGAAGAACAAGTATGAGAGATTATTTGAGGGAATCAACCATGGAGAGACTCAAACCCTCCTGAACAGGATCTACACACAGCTCTACATCATAGAAGGAGAGAGTGAAGGAGTGAATGAAGAACATGAGGTTTTACAGATGGAGAAAAGAGCCAGAACAAAACCCTCACAACACACTCCAGTCTACTGCAATGACATCTTTAAAGCCTCAACTGGAGCAGGACATGAGGAGAAGATCAAGAAGGAGAAAGCCCAGATCAAGACTGTTCTCACTAAGGGCATTGCTGGAATCGGGAAAACCGTCTCTGTGCAGAAGTTCATTCTGGACTGGGCTGAGGGAAAAGACCATCAGGACGTAGATTTCATGTTTGTGCTTTCATTTCGAGAGCTGAACTTGATCAGAGATCATCAGTACAGTCTTTACAGACTTCTGCTGGACTTTCATCCTGAACTTGAAGATCTGGAGCCCAAGATTTATGAGCAGTGTAGAGTTGTGTTCATCTTTGATGGTCTGGATGAAAGCAGAATCACACTCAACTTTTCAGATGAGGAGAAAGTTTGTGCTGTGACTGAATCTTCATCAGTTGCTGTGTTGATGTGGAGCCTCCTGAAAAGAGATCTGCTTCCTTCTGCTCTCATCTGGATCACCTCCAGACCAGCAGCAGCCCATCAGATCCCCTCCAGATACATCAACCGTCTGACAGAAATTCAGGGATTCACTGAGTCTCAGAAGGAGGAATATTTCAGGAAGAGAATCAGCGACGAGCATCAAGCCAGCAGAATCATCTCCCACATCAGAAGAGCAAGAAGCCTCCAGATCATGTGCCACATACCCGTCTTCTGCTGGATCTCCTCCACTGTGCTTCAGAAGCTCCTGGAAGAAGATCTGAGTGCAGAAATCCCTCAAACTCTGACTGAGATGTACATCCACTTCCTGCTGATTCAGATCAACATGAGGAAGCAGAAGTATGAAGAGAGAGATCCAGAGAAACTCCTGCAGTCCAACAGAGAAGTGATCCTCAAACTTGCTGAAGTGGCTTTCAGACAGCTGATGAAGGGCAATGTGATGTTCTATGAGGAGGACCTGATTGAGAGCGGCATAGACGTCACTGACGCCTCAGTGTATTCTGGGATCTGCACTGAGATCTTCAAGGAGGAATCTGTGATTCATCAGAGGAAAGTCTACAGCTTCATCCATCTCAGCTTTCAGGAGTTTCTGGCTGCTTTCTTTGTGTTTCACTGCCATTTAACGAAGAAGAGAAAACCGCTGGAGTTGATTTTAGGACATTCATATGATCAATATATACAGGCCAGCTCTAAAAAGTCTCTGTATGATCTGCTCAGATCAGCAGTAGATAAAGCTGTAGAGAGTAGTAATGGTCATCTGGATCTGTTCCTGCGGTTCCTGCTGGGCACCTCACTGGAGTCCAATCAGAGACTCTTCCAGGATCTGCTGACACCCACAGAGGAGAGCTCAGAGAACATCAGGAGAATCACACAGCACATTAAAGACAAGATCAAGAGAGATGACCGATATTATGACCGTCTCTCAGCTGAAAGATCCATCAATCTGTTCCTCTGTCTGCTGGAGGTGAAAGATCAGACTCTGGCCAGAGAGATTCAGGAGTTTGTGAAATCAGACAAACACTCAGAGGGGGAACTCTCTCCTGCTCACTGCACAACAATTTCCTACATGATTGAGATGTCAGAGGAGCCGCTGGATGAGTTAGACTTTAATAAATTCAACACATCAGATGAGGGAAGACGGAGACTGACAGCAGCTGTGAGAAACTGCAGAAGAGCTCTGTGAGTATTCATTGATTGATCACAGAAGACACACATCAGTCTGCACTGAAGACTCAGATCAGTTTAGTGAATCACTGCCCTGCTTTAACAGAAAATCTTTAGCTGGCCATATCGTCCCCCTGTGAGATTGCTGATACACCATATTACTGCATGGGGACGCGGCGGCAGTGTTCTGTTTCCTTATTTGCTCATTTATTTCATCATTTCTAAACGTATTTAACAAACTTTTCTTGATTTTTTACTCACACAAACAACATTTGTACTTATTCAATAATCTACTTCATTTTCTTTACATTTTATCCTGTAAAATTAGTAAAATCCCTGTAAATCCCTGTGCTCCTCCAGCTGAATAGGACATTTGTTGATGTGTATTTGCTCAAGTCTAACACAGTGTCGCTCTTGGATAATTGTGTTTGGTTTCTGATCAGAGAAAGTGTAAATTTAGACACAGTATTGCCGTCTCGCCGCAGACATCCCTCTAATATTACATTTACTGTAGGCCTAAACACTAAACTTTACACTGAGCTCAGTAAAATGCTCTCTGATTAGTTATTAATAATCTGTTTAATAATTCATTACAGTCATATGAATGGGGAAATACAGGTTTAGTTTAGTTTATTGTAGTTTCAATTAATAAATAAATACATTAAAAGAACAGATTTTCTTTTTATGAATGTATGAGGGTGGTATGGGGCCCAATGTACACTGGTGGGGGTTGCAGCCCAACACCATGGGACAACACCATGAGGTAGCCTGACTGCCATTAGGTACTGATATGAGATCCTCAGACCCCTTGTGAGAACATTTGCCGGTGAAGTTGGCCCTGGGTTCCTCCTAATGCAAGACAATGCTGGACCTCATGTGTCTGGAGTGTGTCAGCAATTCCTGCAATTCACTACAGTTTTGAGATTGACTCCATATCCAGTCCTCCATGGGTTAATACATTTGATTTCCGGTGATCATGTCTGTGTGATTTTGTTGTCAGAACATTCAACTGTGTAAAGAACAAAGTATTTAATAAGAATATTTCCTTTGTTCAGATCTAGGATGTGTTATTTTAGTGTTCTCTTTATTGTTTGAGCAGTATATATATATATATATATATATATATATATATATATATATATATCTTTTTTTATATATTATATATATATATATATATATATATATATATATATATATATATATATATATATATATATATTGTAGCGAGGCAGAGGGAAAACACATACACGATAGCATTGTGTTACAAACAGGTAATTTATTTACAATGTGCAAAAGTGAAATCAAGATAAATACGGTTCATCTCTTCTAGGGGCAGGTGCTCTGGTGCTCCGGGGAGAAGGTGAGGTTGAGTGAGAGTTCTGGTGAAGGATCGGTCAACTCTTGGAATCCGCTGTGTAGGAGAGACAGAGAGACACATAGATTAGCGCAGAGAGTCAATAGCCGCGTTTCCACTATCGCGCCTAAAGCGAGCGAGCCAGGGCGAGCCAAGGCCAGTGGCATTTCCACTGTCACTTCCGGGGCCTAATCAGGCCAAAGCGGGGCCCGCCGAATACCTTGTGCCAAGGAGGGCCAGCTGGGGCTTCGGAGCGGAGTGAAAGGAGAGGCGGGCAGTTTTCTGATCGCACATGAGTACATGCGCCAAACAAATAAATAAATAAGGGAAATAAAACATCTAGCCTTATAGTCTGGGATCTTTTTGCATATGATCACCCTTATGTTTCCCTTTTAAATGTAAGGCTGCTGCATAAAATAATAAAGTAGTTTTAATTTATAGTGACATTGCTGCGTCCTCCTTTATGTTTCAATAACGCATAATAATCTTTACATCATATTAAAGACACAGCAGACAATAAAGGTTTTCGAGAGTTATTGTCAAGTTTAAAAGGTGTGTTTGTGCGCGTTTAGATGCCTGTAAGTGTGTGTGAGGCAAGAGCGCTTCTTCACAGCTCTGTTGATACCGCGAATGGCTTTTTTCTTTATTTATTTTGAAGATAATACACAATATAAATACAACAGAACGACAAAAAACTTAACAAATTACGTGCCCTCTTGTAGACTTTAAACAATTTAGTGTCATGTCTTGATAAAATAGCCTAAGCTATATTGAAATATAATTTAAAGAATTACAAATATCGGATATATATAAAATTACATTAAATAAATAAACCAATATAAAATAAAAAAAGCTAGCTATAACAATGTAGGTAGCCTATATACGATACATAAATTAAACAGTTTTAAAGCCACATATAGCCTAACTTTCATTTTACAAAGACCTGTCTGAAAAAAAAATATTTTAGATATTTTCTGAAAATAATAAAACAATTAACACTGGAGAAGGTTTGAAATATTATTTATAAAGTATTTGGATACGATGATATTAATCAAATCGCGCAAACAGAGCATTTTTTGGGTGAGTGAAAGCAGAATAGCCTATCTTTTTTCTGTCAGTCCTGCGCAGCGCTGCTTTAAACGCATTAGGTGAAAGTCCAAGCACAAAGTGTGTTCTATATCCTCAAACAAGTGTTTATGTTTTATATGACGCGGACAAATAAATGAAACTTTAAATGTAGAGCTTTAGTGAGTAGCTGCTGAGCGCAACAAATATGGCTATATTTTATTAGGCTACTCGCTCTTATGCTGAAACACTTAACCTGACGTCTATCAAAACGAGGATGTTATAAAATACATGCCATATCAAGTTATAAAGGAGAATTTCTGTGGCTTTATATTATAGATGTGTGCGCTCACTGTGATGGGTCCCTCCCTTAGTGGCGAGAGCACTCAATGCACAATGCCAACAGTTGGTCGGTGAGTAAACAAATGTAATGAATGGAAATACACAGGTCTGTGCGTATAGACATTTCATGTACTGCTGTACAGTAACGTGTCGTTTGTTTCGGTTGTCTTCATTTTAATGGTTTCGTTTCGTGAAGATTCTATGATGTGCTTTATCTGCTTGA
This sequence comes from Danio rerio, assembly GCF_052040795.2. NCBI lineage: Eukaryota > Metazoa > Chordata > Actinopteri > Cypriniformes > Danionidae > Danio > Danio rerio. The sequence goes on from NC_141024.2 coordinate 55,927,587, forward strand.
TTCCCGCTGAAGTGGACGGGTTGTGTGACGTTTGATTCGAGGACGTTCTGTGGGCGGTGTTTGCGTGACGCGCTGTGAGCTACTAGCTCGACAGTGGAAACGCGACATGATTTCGGCCTCATTTCTCAACCTCCCAAGCTATTGGCCCGGCCCGGCCCGATAAAAGCCCTGGCTCGCACTGGCCCGATAGTGGAAATGTGGCTATTGAGAGAAATGAAGCTCATCCTCCTTGTGTGCGGGGTTTGCTTATATGTGTCTCCTCTGATAAGCTCCAGCTGTGAACGATCCGTGCTGATTAGGTGCCAGCTGGGGTAAATCCTGGACCAAGGCAACGTGGCATAGGTATACCCGCTACAGTCTCCCCCCCTCAAATGGTCTCTTCGCTACAGTCTCTTCGCTGTTGCCATCCATTGTAGCGGGGCGTGGTCTGTCACCAGGGTGAACTTCCTGCCCAGAAGGTAATACCTGAGCTCCAGAATTGCCCAATTGATTGCCAGGGCCTCCTTCTCGACCGTTGCATAGGGCTGACTTCAGGGTCCGAAACGCGTCTTCCGCCGCTTTGTCCCATTTTATCCTCTCTGTCTGCCCCTTTCTGGTCAGGTCTGTCAGTGGGCTGGCTATGGATGAGAAGTTAGGTATAAAACATCTATAGTAGCCCGCTAACCCCAGAAATGCACATACCTGGGTTTTTGTTGTGGGTTGTGAAGTTTCTTGAAGTGCTTTGACCTAATTCTGTTGTGGCTGTATAAGACCTCTTCTGATGTGGAACCCGAGGTATTTGGCTTTGGCTAGCCCAAGGTGGCATTTCCTGGGGTTAGCTGTGAGCCCAGCCCGTCAAAGATCAGATCGTCCAAATATGCTGCTGCATATGGCTGGTGGGGCCTCAGCAGGATGTTCCTCATCTTTTCGATCTCCTCGTTCATAGCCAGCCGGCGAGCCTTTGGTACTCGATAAGGCCTTTGTCGGACGATGGTGTAGGCTTGGGCAGTATTACGGTATTATGGTATACCGCGGGATCTAAAAATAGCAACGGTGTCAGTTTTAATACCGTTATACCGTCATAAAATATTAAATATCCTTTATTTATAGCCTACAAAAACCTATATGTGGTTGTCATCACGGGACAGTGTGGAAGAGAGAGAGAGGAAGAGGGAGAGGGAGGGGGAGAGGGGGAGGGGGAGAGGGAGAGGGAAAGGGAGAGGGGGAGAGGTGACGTGACGAGTCGCGCTTCAAACTGTCCTGCAGTTTGCCAGTTTCGACTGAACAGAAGGGAGACATGGTTAATATGAACGAGAGGTCTGCATTGGAGCTGTAGATCTTTGCCCGAACCCGGTGAGACCCGAAAAAAATCCAAATCCCTGCATTAAAATCCATCCCTGCAAAGATGAAACAAATGATGACGAAGTAGTAAAAAAAAAACGAATTTTGACGGCGGTCAAGCCAGTCACTAGCTCAGAAGGAGCGGTTATTCCAGCCGCAGGTATTTCGTGGTCGCTTATACACTTCGTATTACGGTAGAGCCCTAATCCGCAAGCTGACAGGTAAAAAGACGAGGCCACTCCGCTCGCTACACTAAAACTGCTGTCATGGAAAATTAAATGCATGTTCCTGACTGGTAAAAGATGAACAAACAATCCTACCAAAAACTTGCAAAATCAGCCAGATCAGAACTCTGCATCTCGACCTGTAGCAGCAGGAAAGGGTGTTCAGCTGCTGGACGCACCATGAGTGAGAGACTGCGCTAAAGCCAGTGGATTTAATAATGTTTCTCTACAAACAAACACACGTAGCCTAATCTTGATGAGTAAAGAGTTTTTCAATTATAAATAAATATTAATTAAACCATATAATCATAATGTAGACAGAGTATACAGGCTAATGGTGGCATTAATCTTTTAATATTCAGCTTCACTGCCGCCCTAATGCCAGATTGTAAAGCCAAGTGGAGAAACAAATCTTGCAGAACCTTTATCTTAATTTCGTTATTGCCAAAATACCCATCATCATTTAGAGTTTATTTTAATTTTATTTGTTAAGCAAGATTTCTTTTCATTAGTGTATTAGCCAATTTAAAAGCTAAGTGTATGTGCCCAGGCCCATATAGAGTGCTGAGATGTTACGATGTTACAGAGGACTTATTTTATTTCTTTGTTCCAACTTCCAAGTGGCCTATAGTCTACGTTTGTTACGAATAAATGATGTTAAAACATATAAATTAATCATTCTTGAAAAAATGCATTAGAGCTGTGCATGAGCACATTTGAATAATGTCGGGCAGTAAACGGGTTCGGGCTTTATAAAGCTGCCAATCAAAATGTACCTGTCGGACTCGGGACCTATCGGGTATAATTATTATGGCCCGATTACAGCTCTCTGCATTCCCGCTGCTGTTCCGCGGAAGCCAGCCAGATTTCTTACAGTGTGGGAGTAAACTTCTGAATAAATCGGGGGAAAGATGTGTGTGTGTGTATGTGTGTGTATGTGTAAGAGAGAGAGAGAGAGAGAGAGAGAGGTGCTGTGTGTCGCTTGGCGCGCTCTCTCTCTCTCTGACCGCAAGCCTAAGGTCGCATAGAATGTATTCAGTTTCTGAATGGTTTAGGCTCAAGCCAACAGTTTGGTGACGCTGTCTGAGCCTTACGTCCTAATTTTTTTATTACGCCGGTAATACCGGATACCGGGGTAAAATATGGAGGCGGTTTGACGGTATCAAAATTTGGATACCGCCCAAGCCTACGATGGTGCCAGGTGGAGTAATGATGTTGTGCTGGATGATGGTGGTTAGGCCCGGTTTCTCCGAGAACACATCCTTGAACTGACCAACCAAGGCTTGCAGCTCCACCTTCTGGTTTGCAGACAGTTGCTCACCTATGTGGATGACTGGGGGACTCTCTTCCGTGAAAGCCACTAGGTGGTCTGGAGCTGCAACCCATCTCTTCATTAAATTGAAGTGGTATAGTTGTTCCTCTCGTCTTCGACCCGGCTGATGGACTTGATAGATTACCGGCCCTATCCTTTCCACTATGTATACGGTCCCTTCCATGATGCGAGGAACTTCGAAGTTGTAATGGATATCAGGATCATCACTTTGTCCTCTGGTTGGAACTCCCTGGGTTGGGCGGGCCAGTTATATAATCGTTGTTGGGCGCGCTGGGCGCGCTGGGCTTCGGTTAGGTGTTGCTTGACGATGAGCATGACTTTTTCAATGCATTCTCTCATGTCCCATACGTGTTCAGTCACCGACCATTGAGGGGCTGGTTCCTGCTTCCAGGCTTGGCGAGCCACATCCAAGAGCCCGCGGGGTTGACGGCCAAATAAGAGTTCAAACGGTGTGAAGCCTGTGGAGGCCTGGGGTACTTCTGTGATACCGAATAACACGTACGGGATCATGAGGTCCCAGTCGCGCCCGTCCTCTGCCACCACTCGGCAAAGCATCTGTTTCAGGGTTTTGTTAAACCTCTCTACAAGGCCGTCGGTTTGCGGATGGTACACCAATGTCTTCAGCTGTTTTACCTTTAATAGGTGGCAGAGGTCCGCCATTAGCCGGGACATGAAGGGGGTGCCCTGGTCTTTCAGTATCTCTGCTGGTATTCCTACTCGACTGCACAGCAGAAACAGCTCCTTGGCGATCCCAGATGACGTGGCTTTTCTCAGGGGAATAGCTTCTGGATACCGGGTGGCATAATGAAGGATAACAAGGACAATGCTGGTTTAGCCGCAATGGTTACCCTCTGTGCAGGTACATAGCAGGTATCTCCGTGCACGCACGTGATTGGGATCTGTGCTTTACTTTCACAACGGTGTTTTAGGACTTTGGGGTGAACCAGAGTGATGGTGCTTCCTGTATCCAACGAGGCTGTTTGTGTTTTCCCTTCCAAAGAGACTTTTCGGGTGGGAGCTTCGGGAGGTATGTTGCGGTGGACCACGCAACCCACTTTCTAGGCCGGGGTCGAGTGTATCATCGGCTCTGTGGGCATCGGCTCGTCCATTGGGCTAGGGACCGCTGGTCTGCTGCCTGGCCGCGCTGTGCCCTCCATTGGTCACCAAGGTGCATTCACCCTCCGGATTGGCAGAGCCTCTCTCTCCTCCAAATCCCTGGCAACGTGAGCTTCAGCCAATTCCACCGCTTCCACTAGGGTGGGCAACGATCCAGGGTTTCCCATGCTGGTAAGGGTGCGTAAACGTCGAGGTAAGGCTCGCTTTATTTTTTCCACCACCACTTTTTCAGCGATCTGGACCGCCGAGGGATCTCCTCCCAATAGCCACAATCGGCCTAGACGAGAAAGATTGCTGCACTGCGCTGATTGCTGAGAGCCCCATTATAGCTAATATCTCCTTCTACAGCGCTTTATAATCTTCATTTTCAGGTGTCTCTAGTGCAAAATAAGCTCTTTGAGCTTCTCCAGTGAGGAACAGAGCCAACATCCTTGCCCAGCTTTCCTTTAGCCAGTGTTCTCTTTCGGCAATCACTTCAAAGGTGTGTAAATAGGCATCTATATCGTCCAGGTCACTGAGCTTTGTGATGTGGTAATGCGCACTCACTTCGGGAAGCGGTATGCATCCGTCCGCCTGGCGGAGCTGTTGTTCCATTTGGTCTTGTCTGGCTGTGAGCTGCTCAGTAATGGTCTGTTGCTTGCTGGAAATCTCCGCTAGGTGGAGTATCACTTTTTCCAAAGACATGGCTTACAGGACGATGACAGCTGAGCAAGAGAGAGTGAGTGGGAGAGAGAAACCGGATGCCTTGTCTGTAACACAAAAAAAATCTGTGGTTATTTTTTCTTCTTACTGGTAAGTGTTTCTTCTGAATTTTCGCTCTATTTTGCCAGCATTCTCCACCAGGGAAAACACATACACAATAGCATTGTGTTACAAACAGGTCCCCGGAGGGTGATTTATTTACAATGTGCAAAAGTGAAAACAAGATGAATACGGTGCTCTTCTAGGGGCAGGTGCTCTGGTGCTCCGGGGGGAAGGTGAGATTGAGTGAGAGTTCTGGTGAAGGATCGGTCAACTCCTGGAATCCGCTGTGTAGGAGAGACAGAGAGACACATAGATTAGCGCAGGGAGTCATTGAGAGAAATGAAGCTCGTCCTCGTGTGCAGGGTTGGCTTATATGTGTCTCCTCTGATAAGCTCCAGCTGTGACCGATCCGTGCTGATTAGGTGTCAGCTGGGGTAAATCCTGGACCAAGGCAACGTGGCATCGGTATACTCGCTTCAATATATATAGTTTATTTTCAGTGTTACTTTTATCACTGTAGACTGGACTCATGAACACTCAACAGTGCTCATTTCTTACTGCTGATTTTTGCTGTTTGTCCTCTACACAGGCTACAGCGGTGTAATCTCACTGTTCAGTGCTGTGAGAGTTTGTCTTCAGCTCTACAATCCTCAAACTGTGTCCTGAGAGAGCTGGACCTGAGTAACAATGACCTGCAGGATTCAGGAGTGAAGAAGCTCTCTGATGGACTGAAGAGTCAACACTGTCAACTGGACACCCTGAGGTATATGATTCTCCACTCAACAACATTAAAAAGTGTTTAGATTTAGATGGAAATGTCCACATATGTTTAAGAGAATTAGTGGATAAACTGCAAAATGCTGCTTTTCAAATGAAAGCTGCTCATTTTTTTAAACAGTTCAGGAAATCAGTGTATTTTAATGATTATTTTATTTAATTACCTCTAAATCTTTTATTTGGATTGTATATCTTTATATGATCATATTTATAGTTTATCTTTGAATTGGTTTATTGAAAAGATATATTTAGGAATTTGTCAGATGTTTTGGTCATTCTGACAAAAAAAATCCAAAACAACAGAAGCAATGTGGATGAAGTCTGAGGAGGTTTCTGGACCCTCCAGCAGTTTTGATATGCTCTGATCATTTGCATTTTGCAGGTTCATAAATATATAAAGTCTCGTGGTCCTCTTATCTAAACTGAAATTTAGCAGTTTTCTTACATTAAAAATATTCAAGAATATATTAGATGGCATTTAATTTTCAGTTTTATTAAATAACAATAGTCAATAATAATTGTAATTGAATAAATTCCAATAGTTTTGTCATATTATTTACCTCACAGTTAGTTTTTTTTTACATCAGATGAATGACCAAAATCACACTGTTAATGTAATCTGTGTTCTTCTTTCTCAGATTGGACACGTGTAATCTCACTGTTCAGTGCTGTGAGAGTTTGTCTTCAGCTCTACAATCCTCAAACTGTGTGCTGAGAGAGCTGGACCTGAGTAACAATGAACTGCAAGATTCTGGAGTGAAGCTTCTCACTGATGGACTGAAGAGTGTGAACTGTAAACTGGAGACACTGAGGTAAATGATTCTCCTTTCAACAGATACAGTTATATTGGGTTACCAAATGTGGGACCTCTTTCAATGGATTGGCAGAAGAAGAAACAAAACATTTACAGGGTTGTGAGTTTAATCATAACTATACCAATGTAGGTTTATCTGTAAATAAATTTAAAAGCATTACTGAGTATATTATATACCTAAATATGACCTAATGTTAAAGAAATCAGTTTATTTTAAGGATCTTTTTAATGAAATACTTCTGAATTATTTATTCATATTTTATATTATTATATTTATATTTGCTGTGTCCTGGTGAAGTTTAGACATGCTCTGCTGTTTGTTCAGTTTGCAGTTTCTTGTAAACATATAAAAGTCTCATGACACTCTTATTATCATCTAAACCACTACAATAATATGAAGACACACTATAAGCATGTATTCAGGAATTTACTGTAAGAGACCCGGTGAACTGATGTATTTACTACACATGCATCTGAAAATAACCCTGATTACTCATTCACATGAAGCAATATATTGACTAAAGTTCTTCTGTCAGAAAGGCTGTGTGTAAAGCAAAGTCAGCACTCATGATTATTGATCAGGGGCCTCATGTATCAACGCTGCGTACGCACAAAAACTTTGCGTACGCCAGGTTCCAAGCTCAGAATCGCTCACGTTTGGATTTACTAACAATTAACTGAACGTGGGATAATGCGCAGCTCCACGCCAGCTTTTTGGCTGGCGTACGCACATTTTTTGTGCGTGTCTGTTTTATTTTCATTGGCGACTCCTAGAGGCAGTTGTGTTAAAAATTCTCTCTACAAAGTGTCTGAGCCTTGCAATGGCAGCTGTATGAGACAGGTTCATCTAGCAGGTATATAAGGTTTCCATACCATACAGTTGACCAGCTAAACATTAAAGCACAATTTGCAGCGGTCGCCTGTTTTCCCAATATAATCTGAGCTATCTACTGCACGCACATTGCTATAAAGACACTATCTGAAGATGAATTTGCATGCGTGAATCAGAAACATTTCCATTCAATAAATGTGCAAATAAAATATGATGCACAAACTTATTAATGATTCCTACTTGTCTTTTCGTGATAAATAGTTGGCAAAATCTGATATGTAGTGGGGGAAAAAAAAAAGAGTTCATCTGACGCTGGATTCATGAGTTCATGCTCGAACGTGTCAAAACATGATGACATGCGTCTTACGAGCTGCGCCACTGAAACTGTTAAGGGTACTGCAACATTTTACACCTATAAATCACACTATTTCTTTTTAATTCACTCAGTGCGATGTTCAGACCCAACTGTGTTAACCGCATAAACCGCAGCTAAACTCTCCCACTCAATTTTTTTCTTTTGTTGTTAATTCCGGAGAACAAACTTGCAAATAACACCGCTTTTCTCCGGTCTACCACCGAAAAGAGCACCTCCAATTCACATTCTGTTCAAAGTTTCTCTTTTTGCTTGCTTTTGCCTTTGCTTGGTTTTGCCAAAGTAGAGTCATTTGCATATTCATACGGGGGAGGAGGCAGGGAGGGGTTTTGTGCTCATGCATGTTGCGCTCAGTTTCACGTTCATTAGGATGTACAAAAGAATATGCGTGAGATTCGGCGTACGCAGTGTTTCATACATCTGAATTTTTTTTCTGCGTACGCACATTTACAGCTTTGTGTGAACGCAATGTTTTTGTATGATTTCCATGCAAGTCTTAGTACATGAGGCCCCAGGTGTTTCTCACCTGACAAAATAAAAGTCCCCTAATGCTCCATCAGTGTGAATGTGACTGTCAGGCTGGTGAAAGAGACAATAAGAGAGTGGGTTTGTGTTTGTTTTAGTTTATTTACATCATCGTCTACAATATAATATTCAAATGAAGATCAGGTCATTTTCTGTTGCTCTTTATACAATAAAGTTTGATCTATAAGCTGAAGTTTGTGACTGTCAGGGCTGTAGTACTCAAGTCCAGACTTAAGACGTTTCTTTCTATAGTCTAGGACTCGCTAATATTCAAACATTAACTTGGTATAGCAATAGCCATTGGTTGAGCATGTTTGTCTGGAAAACAGGGAACACCATCAGCAGTCAGCATCTTCACAACACAAAGAGATGTGTGATTGTCCAACTGTGTGATGTGGACTATTGCTGTGTTTGTAGATTGTCTGGCTGTATGGTGACAGAGGAAGCCTGTGGTTTTCTGTCTTCAGCTCTGACTTCAAACCCTTCACACCTGAGAGAGCTGGATCTGAGCTACAATCATCCAGGAGATTCAGGAGTCAAGCTGCTCTCTGAACAACTGGAGGATCCAAACTACACACTGGACAAACTCAAGTATGTGGAGCAGCACTGGCCTTTTGCTTTTACACTGAATGGCTTTAAAAAGACACTAGAAAGCTCTTTTGTGATCAGCTTCAGTTTTCTGTGAGGGTTATGGGGTGAGGACAGACAGAAGATATAGCTTGTAGAGTATTACAGTCATGTCTATGAAGAGCAACTCATTGAGTGTGAAATGAATCTCCTCTGTAAATGTTGGAGTGTATTGGCTCAGTTACAGTGACATTAAGCGGGACACACTGTATAGTTTCAGCATTTGAGCTGAGCAGAGAAACTTCTTCCTCCATTTCTGCTGAAGAATCCTACAATATCAGGTCAGGAATAGGGTTGGGGATTGAAGATGGATTCAGATTCTGGAATCAGACACTTGGATTAATGTTCAGACTCTTGTTCTAAAATCAACATCTGGATTCCTCTTCTCTGTGCACACGTGTGTATTTTTCACTTGCTAATCTGTCAGGAACTTGGGCGCTGGCGAGCAGCTTTAATAATCTGAACATAGTTTAGAGATGGACTGCAACATGTGCTCAAAGGCTGTATGTGCTGAAGAACGATGGCAAAGCTAAGTGTGATCACTGTAATAAATGAATGTTGCAGCAGGGTGTCTCCATCAACATGAGCAGTATCTGCGCTCGCTTCACCAACAGCAGAGGAAAAGAACGCACTGTGTTACATTCATTGTGCATCCCGGCTCAACCAACAAGTGTTGTGTGTTTTAGCTCAAGAGTTTGGAGCTTGTAGCTGAGCAGCTCAGTGCTAGCTTTAGCTTAGTGCGGTTTATTCATAAACTAATTTTGAGAGGATCACATACTTATAATCAACACGGCTGGCTCCTTGTTAGCTCGGTAATCAGCCCTATTAGATGATTACAGAAGCATCATAAATAACCTGAGTTTTTACTCCAGTTATCTTCGTCTTGAAGTTCGCTTCCCGCTATAAAACGCTTCAGCATCGCACCATTTAACATATCGATACGGAAGAACAAACAAACAAACAACAACTCCAGCCAGAGCTCCGCTTTCCCTGAGAATTCAGCTGCAGCCACGCCAAAATAGAGCCTGAATTCCCGCAATAACGCCGGCCCACCAGCTCCACCTCTACTTCAAACTGCCTCACGCAAACGCAGTCCACAAGTTCACCTAAACTCTCTAGGCGTCGACGATGCAAAACATTGCAAAAGCCTAACTCACTGCTTCCTAGCGGTGCACCCTCGGTAAAGTATAACACGCTTTTAAGGGGAAGCATCGCGGGAATAACTAATCTCCATCAAAGACTAAACATATTTATGAATCTTTGAAAGACAAGATTCGCGTGATTAGAAGATTCATAAAGAACTCACCCTTCAAGCCCGTCCACAAATCCATAAAGTAAATCACTGCAAAGATCCAGGCAATCTAATCCGTAAACATTAGTCCACGACATATTGATACGTCGATGAATCGCGCTGTTATCACCCAAACTAGTCGCTGGTTTGCCGCAGTTTCTTTCACACAAACACTAGTAATACTGGTAAACAAACTTGGCCTCCGAGCTTTGATTGACACCCCATCGAGCCAATAGCTGAAGGAGAAGTGTCCTCATCCAATGCGCTTTTAAAACTCGATATGGTTCCGCCCTCTCTCGACAATTCATGAATGAACCTGAGTAACAATTCATGAATGAATTCAATGAATGAGCCATAAAAGACTCGTGAATGAACTGAGAAGGATATGCTTGCGAATTAATTAAGTTAAGATTCCTAACATGTATTTAAACAAATTAAGTAAAGCCCATAACAAACATTCCATTCATAGTTTCCACTAAGTAGTAAATTAAGTTAAGAGTTTGATGTTGGGATTTGATATAATAAATAAATTAATTAGCAAATTAATAACAATAAATAATAATAATAATAATAATAAATTAAATTAAAATAATAATAATAATAACAATAAATAAATAAATAAAATACAGCAGTAAATACTTCTGCAGGAGCACACATTGCCTCCATACTGACCCTCTGCAGCAGCAAAAACGCTCCACTGAGCCATACTCACCCATTGCACCTCTAGCTAAGCTCTTATTCACTTCCTCTCTAAATAACACTACTGACAGTATTCAATATTCTTGCGAGAGCATTCATAACTCTCCAATACCGATCACTACTGCACCTATCTAATAGCAGAAGAGCTCCGCTGAGCTACACTCACCATAGCACCACTACAAGTGCAGTGACGCTCTACCTGAGCCCCTATTAACTTTCATCTCCACATATCACTAATGATATTTAACATTTTTGTGGGATCACCCATAATGCTCCAATACTGACTACCACCGCACCTGCAACAGCAGAGATGCTCAGCCAAGCCTTATTCTCCCTGTGCACCACTGCCAGCGCTCCTCCTTTCCTTCCCACTCCCCAACACTGCACAGCAGTTATACATTTTCGGGAAAGCGTACTTGCGATATTGACTTCCACCACACCTCTGCAACAGCAGAGAAGCTGCCGAGCTTCATTTTCCCTCCGCTCCACTGCCGCAGCATTGACGCTCTGCCTGAGCTCACAAAGACTTCCATTTATCATACCACTATTGACACACTCCCCAGCACTACACAACAGTTTAAACACCTCCATAGAAGCGTTTACTCGTTATTATCATCTAGCTCAATTACACGTAACATCCTCTCCAAATGTATACATGCATCAAGCTAAGGCTATCAATTTATCCACACAGCTTGCACTCACGACATCTACCCTCTTGAATACAAGGACAGAAATTTAACTCTGCCTCTTCCTCCCCCCATCTTTTTCAGCGCTCCCAGTTCAGCAAATAATCTCCCCCTAGCTCTCTCCCAAGAGTGCCTGAACCCCGACCCCAACAGGAGCAACACTTTTTTCCCCCAAGGCTACCAGTATAAAATCTTTTCAGTCTTCACTTCCTTCCTGCGTCGAGTTTCTCCGCACCTCCTTCTTCTCCTTTCTAGCGTTGAGTTCCTCTGCACCTCCTTTCCTTCCTTCAAGCGTCGAATGCTTCCGCTCTTTCCTCCATCCCCTCCTTCTTTTCCCCCCAACCTCAACATCTTTTACTCCCTACCCCTTTCCAGCGTCGAGTTTCTCCACTACTTTTCTCTTTTCAGCATCGAGTCGCTCTGCTACCATCTTTACCTTCTAGTGTTGAGTTATTCCGCTACTCTCATCTCTTCAGCCTAAGTATCACCATTCAAGGCCTGACTCCCCCGGAGTCAATTACCCCAACCCCCCCACCCCTCCACAATCGATAACTTTCTTGTTTTCTAGCGTTGAGTTCCTCCGCATCTCCTATTCTATTTTCTATAGCATTGAGTTCCTCCGCACCTCCAACTCCCACAGAGTTACCCCAAAAGCTGCGACTCCCATGGAGTCCCCCCTCCCCTCTCTCTCTCACCCCGGCCAAATACGCATCTTTCCTACCTTCTAGCGTTGACTTCCTCTGCATCTCCTGTCCTATATTCACTAGCGTTGAGTTCCTCCGCATCTCCTTCTCTTCCTTCCAGCGTCGAATGCTTCCGTTCTTTCCTATCCCCCCTCTTACAACTTCTCTCCTCTCTCCACCCTTAACTCCCAATCCCCTTCCAGCGTTGAGTTTCTCCGCTACTTTCTTTCTTCAGTGTTGAGTTTCTCCGCTACTTTACTATTTTCAGCGTTGAGTTCCTCCGCTACTCTTTCTATATTTCAAAAGCATTACTCACCAATTTGACTCCCAAGGAGTCTTCCCACGCTCGGACTTCCCCGGGGTCCCGCTCAGCCCACCACCTACAGGAGTCTCCACCTCTCCCTCTCTTCCCATACTCCTGTAGTAGTCCAATCCTACAGCTCTAACTCCCACGGAGTTGACCCAGAGCTCTGATCCCCATAGGTTTCTTTTCTTTACCTTTCCAGCGTCGAGTTCCTCCGCATCTCATGCCCTCTCCTACCCAGCGTTGAGTTTCTCCGCATCCTCTTTACTTCCTTCCAGCGTCGAATGCTTCTGCTCTTCTCTCCACCCCCTCTACAACCCCTCTTCCCTTCCAACTACATACCCCTTTCCTAGCGTTGAATTTCTCTGCTACTATCCTATTTCTAGCATGAAATCCCTCTGCTACTCTCCTTTCTTCCGTTAGGCTCCCCAACCCTGCCTCCCCGAACCTGACTTCCACGGAGTCCCCAGCCCCTCCTAAGAATCAGTTTCAAATTTTCTCCTGCAGTAACCTATCTCACTCAATTTACATTCAGCAGCCGAATATGGCGCTGACCTCTCGCCTTTTGGGGGGCACTTCAATACGCGGCTGCTGTCCCGAGCTAAAAACCTTTGCTTTTTGGGGAGTTCTAGAGACCTACCTGACCTTGAATTCCCCTCTCGCCCTTCTAACGGGAGGGAGCCCCGGGCTCGAGGATATTACGAGCTCAGGGCTCTCTCCCGGGACAGCATGCCAAATACGCTTTTTTAATTATCAGCTAAGTGTGAACTCTTGAAGTGCGGTTTATTCATAAACTAATTTCGAGAGGATCACGTGCTTATAATCAACACGGCTGGCTCTTTGTTAGCTCCATAATCAGCCCTTTTTCATAAATTACGGAAGCTTTATAAATAACCTTAGTTTTTCACTCCAGTTATCTTTGTCTTGAAGCTGCCCCCCTTTCCACCCCTACATCCTCCCACTTTTTTCTGATCGGGCAACACGGAGGCCCAGTGGCTAGCACTGTTGCCACACAGCAAGTTTACATGTTCTAAACAAGTTTACATGGAGTTTATATGTTCTCCCCGTGTTCGCGTGGGTTTTCCCCGGGTTCCTCCCACCATCCAAAAACATAAACCATAGCCAATTGACTAAAACAAATTATCACCCAATACAACCTTAGTTTACACTTCTCACTGTGACAAGCAGGGGAGTTCTCGAGACCTACATGACCTCGAATTCCCCTCTCGCCTTTCTAACGGGAGGGAGCCCTGGGCTCGAGGATATTATGAGCTCAGGGCTCTCTCCCGGGACAGCATGTCAAATACGCTTTATTAATTATCAGCTAAGTGTGAACTCTTGAATTAAACTAAACAGCTCATTCTCTCCATCTGTGTGTGTTTACAGTCTGGATCATGGAGGACACACGAGGATTACAGCAGGACCACGCAAATGTACGACTATACACACATACACACACGCACATACACACACACACACACACTCACTCGCACACACACACAAGCGCACACACGCACACTCTCACACACACAAACACACTCTCTCACACACACATACACGCACGCACACACTCTCTCTCACACACACAAACTCACTCTCACACGCACACTCGCATGCAAACGCACACATACACACGTACATGCGCACACTCTCACACGCACACACACACAGACACAAACACACACACATGCACATACACACACACTCTCACACACACACATACACACACACTCTCACACACACACACACACTTGCACACACACACTCTTTCTCAGGCACACACACTCTCTCACACGCACGCACGCACACACAGACTCACACACACACACAATCAGACACTCTCTCTTTCTCTCTCACACACAATCAGACACTCTCTTTCTCTCTCTCTCTCAAACACACACAGACACTCACACACTCTCTCTCTCTTTCTCACGCACACACACACACACACACACAGCTGTGGTTATAAATGTGTGTGTTCTTGTGTTCAGATGTCTGTTTCCTCACGCTGGATCCAAACACAGCACACACTCAACTCATTCTGTCTGAGGAGAACAGAGAGGTGAAGATTGTGGAAGAGAATCAGCCATATCCTGATCATCCAGACAGATTTGATCATTATCATCAGGTGTTGTGCAGAGAGAGTGTGTGTGGACGCTGTTACTGGGAGATTGACTGGAGTGGAGATCATGGTGTATTTATATCAGTGTCATATAAGAGCATCAGGAAGAAGGGAAGAGGTGTTGAGTGTGTGTTTGGATATAATGCTCAGTCCTGGAGTTTGATCTGCTCTTCCTCCAGTTTCTCATTCATACACAATCACACTCACACTGATCTCCCAGTGAAGCAGCTCAGCAGGAGAATAGGAGTGTTTGTGGATCACAGTGCAGGAACTCTGATCTTCTACAACATCTATAGAGACACAATGAGCCTCATCCACTCAGTCCAGACCACATTCACTGAGCCGCTCTGCCCTGGGTTTGGGCTTTATTTTGGATCATCAGTGAAACTGAGCTGAAGACTGACCAGAGATTTACCCAAAATCCTCTGCAGGTGTGTGTGTGTGTGTGTGTGCGTGCGTGTGCGCACGCGTGCATGTTCAATGCTGTGTATGTCTGTGTCTGCACATGTGTTCACTGTTGTGTGTGTGTGTGAGAGAGAGAGAGAGAGACTTTTTTGACTTTTTGCAGCCTTTTTATTACCAAATCATTTTAAAACAATCTCACATCAATTTATATACGAGGGAAAGGTATAATAAACGAAAATGTAAAATAAATAATCAAGTCATAAATCTGACATCAGTGTGTCTGAGAACACGAGTTCTTCATCAAGAAAACACTTTCTCACATTTATCACATTATCACAACATCACTGCAGTTCAAAGATGTCCAATGTGCTCATGTGTTTATAAAAAGCATTCTCTGTTACAGTTCGGGATTTGAACATTCACACAATTTCTTGATCTCCTTTTGATCCATTTGTTTTTTTTCTCGTAACATAAATGGCAAATTTTGCAGAACCAACCATCAAATGAATCCACTGACATTGAACTTTTCTCCTCCAGCTATGTTTGTACCCAGGAATAAAATCTCTTTCTGTAAATAACACCTTAAGGAAACCAAACATTTACTCATTCATTTTCTTGTCGGCTTAGTCCCTTTATTAATCTGGGGTCGCCACAGCGGAATGAACCGCCAACTTATCCAGCAAGTTTTTACGCAGCGGATGCCCTTCCAGCAGCAACCCATCTCTGGAAAAGGAAACCAAAGAGAATTTCTAAAACATTAAATAAATAGGAAAGTCTGTAGCGAAGCATAAAACAATGAGAAATTGCCTCTCTCTCTTTCAATATAAAGCAGACACATTTCACTGACATTAGGATTAGGCAGAGCAACAAAAGAACTGACTGCTATGGCCCCATGGAGTATCCTCCATTGAAGATCAGCCGCTCTTTTAGGTAATGCTGGTTAATAAAGGACATTCCATACTGGCTTTGTTCATTCAGTCATTTCTAACTTCTCTCTCCACACAGTATCACTTCTATTTTTACACATTTAGCGTTTGACACTTTAACAATGCTTTTGAACAAAGCTTTTCCTTTTACTGAAAAAAATCTGTTCATCAAGATCCATCTTCAACAAGACACTAGTATAATCTGTACTAGACAATCTGGGGTGATACCAATATCAGGAAAACAATCTTCAGTCTGGAAGCAAACATTTCACACATTATATTCCTCAAGTACATTATTTTCTTGCACATTTAAAAGCTTATTTATTTTACCTAAAAATGTTTAGTAAAGAGTACAGATTTTACCCCTAAAACAGTTGACATTGTGTCCACATCCCTAAAATCAGGGCCTGTATTATTCACAATATGTTTCATTTGTAGAAATGTGTTTTTCTGCAGCATATTCATAAGACCTAGTAAATCTCATCAAAGCATGCTCCACACATGATTGGCTCTTCAAGTAGCTAGTAAAGGGACATTAAATGTTCCATCCATTGATGTTTAAACAAAGACCAAACTTTAAAAAGACTTTGATAAAAAAGTGGGAATTCTTTTCAAATCAAGTTTCCTACAATTCATTAAAAACAAAGTACGGTCCCATTCCATTCATTCTATGCAGAATGCATTTAGCAACAGTTATCCATGCCAATCTTTCAGACCCTAACATGACTTTCTGCAAAAACTGAAGGCGATAAGTCACACATCTACCTGCAAGATGTATTAAGCATTGACCTCTGTCCTCTTTTGCAAGATAAAGAATGCTTTGAGGGATCCAGTGCAACTTGTCCCAAAAAAAATTAACCATCTCTGCTTTTAAATTTTCAATCCACACATGCAAACTTATACCACAATGATGAAGCTGCAAGATTGTTTATGATTAAAATCCTTTAAAATACAACGGAGGAAGCAGCCATTTCCATTATTTAAGCGTCCTGTTAATCTTCCATTCCTGTCCAGTTCTTTTGTATAAATTCCTCACTGCCAAGATGAAAACCAAGATATTTTATCCCATTTATTTGCCATAGCAGTCTTCCTGGTAAAGCAGGACTTCCCTTTTCCCATTTTCCATAATCATCACTTTTTTTTCCAGTTGACTATAGCCGATGAGATCATTTTAAATTCGTCAACGGTCTGTTTTACTAACTTTACATCTTCCGCATTATTTATAAAACCAACAACATCATCAGCAGCGTATGCAGATAAAAGTAAGTAGCTGTTGCATTCTAGTAAAGTCAACCCATTAAGATTTTCAACATAAGTAACAAGGGTTCTAGAGCAAGCACATATAATATTCCAGACATTGCACATTCCTGTTTTAACCCCTGCTGAACTTTAAAGGGGTTACCCAAACCTCCATTACTTTTCATAAACACTCTCAATTCCAGAATACACTGCCTTAATCATATTTATAAAACCAGGATCAAAACCAAAAGCTTGTAATGTGTACCATAAATATGAGTGCTCAACATGGGCAAAAGCCTTCTCTTGGTCTAAAGAAATAAGACCAGTATTGATACCAAATAACTTTGCCACTTCCAAAACATCTCTTACAAGAGTTGTGTTGTCAAAGATGGACCTATACAATATATTTGATCATCATTTATCCCTCGTCCTATTACTTTACTAAATCTCATAGCCATAAATTTTGACAAGATCTTGTATTCTCTACACAACAATGAAACGGGTCTCCAATTTGAGATATTTTGGAGGTCCCCCTTTTATGTAATGTGATGACAGCTCTTCTACAGCTGAGAGGAAGATAACCTTGTCAAACTTTCATTAATTATTTCTAAAAGATCTTCTATAATGGGCCAAAAGGCTTTTTAAAATCAGTAGGTACTCTCATCGATTCCAGGAGATTTTCCATTCTCCATATTCATTAAAACTGTATAAAGTTCTTGTGTGGATAAAGGCAGTTTTAAAAGAGCATTACTTTCTTCATCTATCTTTGGCAACCCTTTAAAATAATTATTGTCGTTCAATACTTCTTCATTAGTAATTTCAGCCATATATAATTTCTTATAAAAACATGTTGCAATGTTTCTTATCTCAGTCGATACTGTTTTTTTCTCTTTTTTGTTTTCAGAAATTAAAGAATAAATTATTCTATTTTGACTATTTTTTTTTTCCAAATCAAAGAAAAATTTGGTTGGAGTGTCTATTTGATTGACGCTCTGAAAGCATGAGTGTACTAATGCCCCTTGTGCTTTTATATCTACAGTAGCAATATTCCCAAAGAAGTTTTCTTTGCAGAAAGAGCTTTCCTCTATCATCATCCGACAAACTATACAGTTCATTGATCTCCTTTTCTAGTTCATTCAAACCTTTTAGTGTTTCTTTCACAACATTTAAAGAGCCCATATTATACATGAAATAGGGTCATATCCTGGTTGTAAGGGTCTCCAACAACAGTCTAATATGCATGCAAGGTCAAAAAACACTTTCATGGTCTTATAATCTGCATTTATTTTTACCTAATTATCCCAGCGACTCCTGTATGAATCGTCCAGTGATTCATTTGTTCCCAAACCCCTCCTTAGCGCGGAGCTAATCTGCGCTGATTGGACCGATGACAGTCTGTCGCGATTGGTCGACTCTCTCAGTCAGAGAGGGAAATGGCCAATAGCTAATCAGCAATTTAAAAAGTAATCACAGTTCATACAAGCTCGATAGTGTAGACGTGGATTTTAGCTGCCACACTATGGCGAGTGGATAGTGCCACGGATAACCGAACGAAGGAGACAGTCGTGTACTCGCCATACCACACACACACAAAAACACACACACACCTCCGGATGACAACGCTTCCGCCCGCACCCGCCAGGTTTTAGCCTGAGAACCCGCTCCGTTTTCTGCCCGCCGCGCCCGGTCCCGCTAGAGCGGAGAACACAACCAAAAATCACCCAGTATACAGTCCAGACAGCCAAGCTGTCTGTATAAACACACACACACACAGCACAAAGCTCGTTCGTTCGTTCGCTCTCTCTCTCTCTCTCTCTCTCTCTCTCTCTCTCTCTCGCTCTCTCTCATACGCGCGCGTGCGCACTAACACACACACAAGCACCACGCAGACTCTCTCTTTCTAATTCGCATAGCAAAATCCGTGATATTGCTAGACAGCCCGCTCCCAAATTAAACCCGTTACCGACCGCTCCCGCGATTTATTCCCGCGGCTGTCCCCGCGCCAGATTTCTGTGGCGCGGGAATAAATTTCCGTATAAATCGCGGGAGCAGAACTCTAGCACGGAGCTCCATAAACAAACGCGTCGCGTTTTTAACGTGACTTTGCACGCGATAAGATAAAATATCCAGTTAACCTGATACAGTACACGCGGTTACAAGTAACAAATCACAACTAAATACATTTGCAAGCTAGAGTAAACGAGGCAACAACTTTAACCGCACGTACTTACACTTGAGAAATGGAAGAAACCCATCCTGATGTCCATCAGTTACTCTTTACTGATCCTTCCTTTAACAAACTCAGATGAAGTATTCTTTGTAGCATGTAGCTTCCAGAAGTTTCCAACTGCTTGGTTATAATGCTGAGGTTTCATCTTTGGGTAGAGACTCAATATATCCATCTGCAGTGTGACTTCAATCAACCGGCATGTTTGTGTGCGTGTGTTTGTGGGTGTGCGTGTGTTTGTGGGTGTGTGTGTGTGTCTGGGTTTCTGCGTCAGAGGGCGGGGCCTCAGGTTTGAAATCTCCCGGGTTTGCGCGTGCACGTGAATAACTTGGTTTCGTTCGTACGTCATGGCGAAACACCTAATGAGTCGGTATCAAGGCGACTCGTTTGAAGCACTATGAGTCGACTCTTTTATAGATGAATCAACCGTTTTAAACACTGTATTCTTACAGATTTAAGCCTTAGCTGGATACTTCACTTCACTTAGAGCTGTGTTACACACTACATGGAGGGGAATTTTCAAAAACCCATAATATGGGCTCTTTAATGTATACTGTTGAGAAAAAAATTCTTTATTTGTATCTTCCCACAATCCCACCATGGTTATAAAGAGCTTTATAAAATTTTTCTTGCTTAAAAACATCCCAAAAATAAATAAAAGAATCGTTAAAATTTTTATCACTTATTAACGAAGCGTTAAAATGCCAAAAAGCACTATTTGACTTTCGTTATTAATTTATACAGAACAAATATCTGCACTGTTGTCAGAAGATCCAACAGGTTTGATCATTCAGGACTTAAAAACACTAAAATGATGTCTAAAACTATCAAATTTATCCAATTGTGCCAAAGATAAAGAATTATCTTTACACAGGGTCCCCACAGGTCCTTAAAAATTCTTGGAACGTCTGAAATAGTCTTGAGTTCTGTAATTGTCTATAAGGAGGTCTTAAATTTCATGTGGGATATTAAATTTCATGTCCGACTCATCATTTTTATTTATTTTTTCCACCGCAATTTGACCAGCGCAACATTTGGGGGCAGCACTTGGTGGATGCAACCTGCATTATTACATAGGTGACATATAAGTAACTGATTGATGAATGCGTTGCGTTGATGGTTCGCCACCACAGCATTTTGCGAAATCGCAAGCATGGGAAAATGTTTGTTTGATGACAATTGGTTGGAGGACAAAAAGTATCAGGGGTGGCAGAAGAAAACAGCCAGTAATCATAAAGGGAGGTGTGCTTTATGTAAAAAGAAGATAAAACTGGGGACAATGGGCCGCAAAGCGCTTGATTCACACATGACAGCAGAGAAGCACAAGAAGTATGTGTCGTCGCAGGCAAGTAGTTTGCCCATAATTATGTTCTCATCGAGCACTTCGACCTCTCACCCTTCCACAAGGCTGTCCACTTCAAGCAATGCCTTCAGCAGCTTTGCGAATGTAGCTACACATAAGGCCAAAATACTGTGGGTATTTCAAACCGTAAGCCGCCACCACTCGTACACCTCACATGAGGACATCCACCTAGTTTTTCAAGCAATTTTCCCTGACTCAGAGTGTGCGAGTACATTCGAATGTGGAAGGGACAAAACAGCCTATTTAGCACGATTTGGTGTTGCCCCATACCTAATGAAGAAACTAATTTCACGTACAAACGAGGACGCTTTCATCATAATGTTTGATGAGTCCATGAACACAGCAACAAAAACCAAACAGTTGGACTTGCACTCCAGACATTGATCGACTGACGAGACCGGCACCCCGATTGTCAGGACTCTCAAAGTAACGATGGGGCGATTTTTTTCGATTAATTTGTATTTACGTTATTAAGGCGATTTTATATTAAATCAAGGTATCACGATTTTTTTAAATAAAACATTAGATCCATTATAATTGCACCAATGCACTTTGGTCCACTCTCTGTTTTACTATGGCTGACTGCCTGTCTGGGTTTCAATCATGGTAGTGACGGACTGAACACAAAGACTGGACGGTCTAATTTAACCCAATGCATGAAGTTGTAGACATGCATCGCAGAGCTGCTGCGAATACAACAAATACAAGCATTTAAGTGTCTTAAGTTGTGTATTTTTTTTTTGTTAATTCCCTTTGCATCAAACGCGCTTTGGTCCACTCTCTCATGCCACTCCAGCGCTGCCTGATGAGGGGATTTACATTCAGAATAATGCAACAAGTAAAATCCTACATGACTTCATGCTGTACTAAGTCACGTCTGTGTGGATTGTCAAGACATATTCCCTTATCAAGTCGATAAACTCGATCTCTTGAAGGACGTAAAACCCTGCCATGGGAAACAACGCACAGATCTTAGTTAGAACCGCGCTGATCTTAGTTTGGTTTGAACATGAGCAGAGGTTAGCAGCTGTATGAAAAGTGAAAATACCCACCCCCATGACGTCATTAGCAGATCTAGTTGAAACCCTGTCAGGCAGTCAGCCAGCATAATACAGAGAGTGGTGCAAAGCACATCAAATGATCGGTATTTAAAAGGGTAATTGTCCTGATTTGTTCCCCTACATTTGGCCCATCTAATGTTTAATGTAAATTCAGATACAGCCATTCTTAATAGTTCTTCTCTTAAATATTCTCTTTCCCTTTCATATATAGCTACTACACCAAAACAACACATGCTCCACCGGTTCCCCTACTAAACATGAGTCACATAAACCTGTGTTGTGTTTTCCAATAATATGTAATGTATCATTGAGATTGGAATGATCTGTTGGTAAATATGTTAGTATGACTTGTTCTTTTCTGCAGATGTAATGGCTGATCTTACTTTTCTTCACAGTTTTTTTGTACTTTATAATAATGCTGTTCTGACTGACAAGAATCTCAACATTTCTGCCATTTCCTATTGCATGTTTCTAAAATCAGGTGTTTCTCTACTGTGTAATGTTTAAATTTGGTTCATTTATTTTTATTGATTCTTTAGCCAGTTTATCTGCTTCTACATTTCCTTGTATTTCGGTTATCCTTTTTGCCTTCCTAACTTCAAATTCTGGGATGTATATTGCAGTTTACAACTACTGGTGCGATTTTTTTTTTCAATATTGCTTCAACACTTGCTTCGTATTTAAAATTTCCCAGCTTTCCTTAAGCAGTTCTAATCCAGGATGATCACTTTTTGTGCTGAGATTGTAAAATTGGGATCAGATCGCAGGCTCGTGAGAACGAGGGCGAGATCCCAAGAGGGCATGAGAGGGGGGCGAGTTGGATTAATTCGCCTAGCACCTCTGAGGAACCGGACGATGAGGTTATGCTTTCCCACGGTGCCGCCAGCCACCGCAGCATGGTGAGCGGAGATGGCAGCAACGTAAACCTTGAGAGTGGAGGGCGACAGCCTGCTATCCAGCTTCTCTTGAAGGAAAGAG
This sequence comes from Danio rerio, assembly GCF_052040795.2. Taxonomy (NCBI): domain Eukaryota; kingdom Metazoa; phylum Chordata; class Actinopteri; order Cypriniformes; family Danionidae; genus Danio; species Danio rerio. The sequence goes on from NC_141024.2 coordinate 55,950,256, forward strand.
AGCACAACACTGATCTGGCAAGATCGGGGGTCTTCTTTGCGAGAGACACACCATTCAGTGAATAGACTCCACTTCAGGGCGTAGGCGCGCCTCGTGGTGGGGGCTCTAGCCTGAGTGATGGTATCAACCACCGCAGACGGCAGGTTACCTAAGGGCCTACTCACACTATGCCATCCGTACCGTGCCCAGGCCTGTTTCCCGGATCGTTTGAGAAGTGTGAGTGCGCTGAATCGGGCTCAAGCACGGTTCACTTGGCCGGCCCTGGCCCGGTTGGAAGAGGTGTGCCTGAGCGCGGTTCACTTGGGCTTTGAAACTGAAAGCGATACGTGACTTTTAAGGGGCTGTTTCATATGGATTTATTATTCATTCTTACTGTTCAGTGATCGCAAACTGCCGTAGTTTATTAAAGACGAGAACTCCTCACAGCATGACAGCTGCGCGCCTTCAGCAGACCTCCTCATTCCTGCAGCACGAGAGCTTAATGATTGTTTATGAGCGCCAAAAGTGGCGGATCTGACGGTGAAATTTCTGACTGCGTGTCACCGCATCCCTAAGGACTGTTTGGCGAAATATTTGACTGCATATCACTGCGTAACAAACGACTGAAATGATATAACTAGAAAAATCTCCACTGTGCTACTGGGTGAGAGTGTATGGCAAGCCGTTTTAGCATTTAAACCTTGTTCTGACTATCCATAAATATATTTAGAGATATCTCTAATTATATTTTGACTAGTCATAATTATAATTCGCTTAGTCAGATTGGAGATATCTGCAAATATATTATGACTGACTAGTCAGATTCCTCCATTGACTTCCATTGAAAAATATTTGCAGATATCTCTAAATGAGTTTTGACTAGTCACAATTGTAATTAGAGATATCTCCAAATGATTTTTGACCAGTCAAAAATCCAATTCAAGATATCTACAACTGTAATTTGAATATTAGTAAATTAATTAGAGATATCTTCAAATATATTTGTAAATATCTCTAAATATGTCGAATTAAAGATATCTCCAAATGTATTATGACTAGTAAAAACTCAGAGATATCTCTAATTACAATTGTTACTAGTCAAAATTCATTTGGAGATATCTCTAATTACAATTGTGACTAATCAAAACTCATTTAGAGATATCTGCAAATATTTTTCAATGGAAGTCAATGGAGGAATATGACTAGTCATAATATATTTGCAGATATCGCCAATCTGATTTCATACTAGTACAATTCTAATTGCAGATATCTCTAATTGTCATTCTGAGAAGTGGAATTATAATTATGACTAGTCAAAATATAATTAGAGATATCTCTAAATATATTTATGGAGTCAGAACAAAGATTTAAATGCTAAAAAGGCTTGCCATAGAGAGCGCTTCTCACAAAACAGAGCAGCAGCGACGACGTAAGCGTGCCGAGGCCCGATATGGTGTGAGCGCGGGCCGTCGGGGGAGACGGGAGGGGGGACAAGCGTGCTTTGGCCCGGTTCGAGGCAATTGTACCTAGTATGAGTACGGCCTAAGTCTTCCTCGCGTCTAGGGACCACACGTGGAGGTTCCAGAGATCGGGGCGAGGGTGCCAGATGGTGCCTTGTCCCTGAGAAAGTAGGTTCTCTCTCAAAGGGATCTGCCAGGGGAGGGCCGTTGCGAGGAGGGAGAGCTCTGATATCCAGGTCCGGTTGGGCCAGAGGGGCGCAACTAACAGAACCTGCTCCTCGTCCTCCCTGACCTTGCACAGTAACTGCGCGATCAGGCTCACTGGGGGAAACGCATACTTGCGTATGCCCGAGGCCAGCTGTGGGCCAGTGCATCCGTGTCGAGAGTGCCCTCGGTCAGGGAATAAAACAACTGGCAATGAGCGTTCTCTGGGGAGGCAAACAGATCGATCTGGGCCTCCCTGAATCGCACCCATATCAGCTGTACAGACTCGGGGTGGAATCTACATTCTCCAGAGTGAATCTGGTGCCGTGAGAGAGCGTCCGCTGCACGGTTGAGCATACCTAGGATGTGAATGGCGCGCAGCAACTTCAGCCGCGGGTGACTCCAGAGGAGCAGACTGCGGGCGAGCTGAGACATGCGGCGAGAGTGCATACCCCCCATGCAGTTGATATACGCTGCCGCCGCCGTACTGTCCGTCCTGACCAGCATGTGTTGCTGCTCCAGCACCGGAGAAAAACGGCGGAGAGCAAGGAACACTGCCAACAGCTCTAGGCGATTGATATGCCAATGCAGCTGGGCACCTACCCACAGGCCCGCAGCTGCATGCCCGCGACACACGGCTCCCCAGCCTGCGGCGCAGCCTTATGGCGTCACACACCACGCCAAAATAGAAGTCTTTTCTGTTCAGCTTTTTTTTGCCACTTACTGTTGCAGTCAGGACATGATAATTTTCTCCCTCGTTTTTCACTTCACACAACATATCTGCTATCTCTCTCACTACAGAGACATTCAGTATTTGAAGTGGATCAAAACTTTTCATCCAAACATTTTAACACAATTTTTTAACACAACATTCAAACACAAAAAAAACTTGTTTAATCCACTAAGTCTTTTTTTTTTTTTTTTTGCAAAAAGTTTACATCCCAAAACAGGGAACAGTCAACATCGCAAGGCATATTTACTATTAAAATAAATAAAATACATAAAAATTGTTACATTTACATTTACATTACATTTAGTCATTTAGCAGACGCTTTTATCTAAAGCGACTTACAAATAAGGACAAGGAAGCAATTTACACAACTAAGAGCAACAATGAGTAAGTGCTATAGGCAAGTTTCAGGTCTGTAAAGTCTAAGAAGGAAAGTATTAGTAGTATTAGTATTTTTTTTTTGGGTACAGTTAGTGTGATATTCAGAGAGGCAATTGCAGATTAGGAAGTGAAGTGGAGACTAAATAGTTGAGTTTTTAGTCGTTTCTTGAAAATAGCTAGTGACTCTGCTGTTCTGATGCAGTTAGGGAGTTCATTCCACCAACTGGGCAGATTGAGCGTGAGCGTTCGCGAAAGTGATTTCTTCCCTCTTTGGGATGGAACCACAAGGCGACGTTCATTCACAGAACGCAAGTTTCTGGAGGGCACATAGATCTGCAGAAGTGAGAGCAGATAGGAAGGAGCAAGGCCAGAAGTCACTTTGTAGGCAAACATCAGAGCTTTGAATTTGATGCGAGCAGCAACTGGCAGCCAGTGCAAACGGACTAGCAGCGGAGTGACGTGCTCGTTTAGGTTCATTGAAGACCACTCGTGCTGCTGCGTTCTGGAGCAGTTGAAGAGGCTTGATAGAGTTAGCTGGAAGCCCAGCTAGTAGAGAGTTGCAGTAATCCAGTTTGGAGAGAACAAGAGCTTGAACAAGGAGTTGAGCTGCATGTTCAGATAGGAAGGGTCGGATCTTTCTGATGTTATAGAGTGCGAATCTGCACGATCGAGCAGTTCTAGAAATGTGGTCAGAGAAGTTTAGTTGGTCATCAATCGTTACTCCAAGGCTTTTCACCATTTTGGATGCAGTAATGGTTGCCCCATCCATCTCGATTGAAAAGTTTTGGTGAAGGGTCGAGTTGGCAGAAACTGCAAGCATTTCCGTTTTTGCGAGGTTCAGCTGAAGATGATGATCTTTCATCCAGTGTGAAATATCCAACAGGCAGGCTGAGATGCGAGCTGGAACCGAGGGATCATCAGGATGAAAAGAGAGGTATAGCTGGGTATCATCAGCATAGCAGTGGTAGGAGAATCCATGTCTATGGATGACTGGTCCTAGAGATGATGTGTAGATGGAGAAGAGAAGTGGCCCAAGAACAGAGCCTTGAGGACTTGATATATATCTAATAGTTTTCTACTGTTATTAATTTAAAAACTTACATCTCTGCATTCCCTTGCGAACACTGAATCACCATAGCAACGGTAAACACAAGCTAACAGACAAGAGAGATTTGTTATTGTTTGTAAATCTGATCTGCTATAGTGTAAGGCACGATGATGTTATTCTAAAGCACTATTCCCTTGAATGCTGTTTAATACTCGATTATGAATTATTTATATAAATAAATAATTTTAATATATATTATTTAATCGAGTATTCTGCCAATGTTTTTTTTTTCATATTTATAAGGGTGTTTCTATTTGCTCTATTGCTGTGTACTACCCACTAGTAACCTGGGTTACAACTGACTATATATAAATCAGTTGACATTATTAAGGCATTTATTGGGTACAATTGCTACTTTTTTACTGTCATTCATTGTGTTTTGGTCATTATCAATGCACTGTCACTTTAATTGAGCGTGAGCAGCACGTCAAAAATAGACCCGGCGCCAAAACTATCGCTGCACTGCTGCTTCAGCGACGCTCACGCCTCGCTCTGACGCGCTGCTGTTGCGTGCAGTATGAAAGCTCTAATCTGTTAACATGGACGCCGAAAAAACACGCGCTGCTGGCGCTTGCGGTTTGAAACAGCCGTTAGTCTTAACACTAAAAGAAAAAAACTGTGGATACGATACTTCCAAACGCAGTTTCATCTAAGACAGTGGGGGGAAGCAAAATTTACTATGCTTTCAACTCAGTTACTTTGCACATGCATAAAGAGGCTCTTGTATGACAAATCCAAAAGGTGTGATCTTAACAATAGGTGGCGGTCACTTTTGCCCTAAACCACAGGTTGCCTTCGAGTCATTCCTTAAGTCCACTCGGCCTTGCACCGTTTTATAATCTTCCTTATTTAAAACAGCTCAATTAAGTCATCGGCTTCATTCTAGAGTACCCCTAGTATCTGAGCCTGCACTGCGCAATGAAAGAAAGAAGCAAAACGGGATGGACAGATGCCTAAAATGTTAGAAACGCACCACACCTTAAGTCAGTGAAGAAAAGGGGCAAAGCTTGACACTCTTGTGGGACTCGAACCTACAACCTTTGAATGGCTCAGCTCACAGCCTAGAGGTCCAATGCGCTATCCATTGCACCACAGAGACTGCGCTAAAAAGCACTTTTTGGGACTCTCTGGCCCATGAAAGAACAGCCAACTGCAGAAAAAGCACTGCTGGGATTTGAACTCAGGATCTCCTGTTTACTAGACAGGCGCTTTGACCAACTAAGCCACAGGGTCAAATGATGTTGACAAGGGCTAATTGTTTAATCGAAAAAAGAAAAAAAAACTAACAATGGTAGCGCTGCATGTGTGAATGTCTGGACTTGAAATATTAAAGTCCAATTGGTTAGGCATTACCACATTATGCTATATAAAGCCATCGTCCAAAGTCCTCTTAAACGTGTAGCGTTCTTAAGGATTTGAGTTTTGTTTAGAAACCAACTGCTAAACATCCCGCTGCGTAAACACTCGTAACTCTTAAGAAAAAGCAACGCTGGCACATGTACATTAGGCACTGCTGGGACTTGAACCCAGGATCGCCTGTTTACGAGACAGGCTCTTTGACCAACTAAGCCACAGCACCAAAGCTGAAAAGAAGGCAAGACGGTTTTGCACACAGAGACTAAAAAAAGACAGCAAGTCTAAAATGGCAATCAAAGAGGTTGTTTAAGTCTATTTGTCGCACTATTCATTAGGCCTCAAAGCTATACAATTTTATTATGCATTCTGGTAAGCTCTATAAAACTAGCGCATTCACCACCTGGATCAATTTAGCCCAGGATCAATCAAGCCCAGGATCTCCTGTTTACAAGAGAGGCGCTTTGACCAGCTAAGCCACAGCACCACAATGAATGACTGTAAGAGACATTTGCCCGATAACAAAAAACGAAGAACAAACCAATACACAACGAAAACCAGCATGTCAGGATGCAGAAAATGCCGACAAGATGGACGTGGTCTTTTAGAGTCCGGATGATTATGTCTCAAACCTGACCAGTAACCTGGCCTCTGTTCAAGATCAAAGCAAAAAATGCATTGATTTATTTTTATTTAATCTACCCATAATCATGTGTCAAGTGTTTTTTGGAATCTCCAGTTTCATTACATCCAAACCCAGATTCAGCTTGGAAAATGGAAATCTGAGGGAAAGGTGCAATTTGGATTTGAACCTAGGACCTGCTGTTCCCAAGACAGGTGCTCTGGCCAACTTAGTCTTAACACTAAAAGAAAAAACCTCTGGATACGATACTTCCAAACGCAGTTTCATCTAAGACAGTGGGGGAAAAGCAAAATTTACTATGCTTTCTACTTAGTTACTTTGCACATGCATAAAGAGGCTCTTGTACGACGATTCCAAAAGGCGTGATCTCAACAATAGGTGGTAGACACTTTTGCCCAAAACCACAGGTTGCCTTTGAGTCATTCCTTAAGCTTACTTGGCCCTACACCGTTTTCTAATCTCCCTTATTTAAAACAGCTCAATTAAGTCATCGGCTTCATTGTAGAGTACCCCTAGTATCTGAGCCTGCACTGCGCAATGAAATTAAAAAGCAGAACAGGATGGACAGATGCCAAAAATGTTGGAAATGCACCACTCCTAAGTCAGTGAAGAAAAAGCTTGCAACGCTGGTGGGACTTGAACTCAAAACCTTTAAATGACTCAGTTCACAGCCAAGAAGTCCAATGCGCTATCCATTATCTTAGATTAAATGATTTCCATTTTCCGAGCTGACATAGGGTTTGGATGTAATGAAACTGGATATTCCAAAAAACACTTAACACATGATTAAGGGTAGATTAAATAAAAATAAAATAATGCATTTTTTTGCTTTGATCTTGAACAGAGGCCATGTTACCGGTCAGGTTTGAGACATGATCATCCAGACTCTAAAAGACCACGTCCGTCTTGTCAGCATTTTCTGCATCCTGACATGCTGGTTTTTGTTGTGTATTTATTTCTTCTTCGATTTTTGTTATCGGGCAAATGTCTCTTACAATTAATTTTTGTGGCGCTGTGACTTAGCTGGTCAAAATGCCTTGTAAACAGGAGATCCTGGGCTCAAATCCCAGCAGCGCCTTAGTTCATGTGGTGCATGTGCTTTTTTTTATAGAGATTAACGAAATTAATTATAAAACTGTATAGCTTTGAGGCATAATGGATAGTGCGACAAAATGAGTTACATTTGAGAGCTCATCTGATTCACAACTAGTTGACTGCACACCCATGTTTTTAAGTTGTTTATCTCCCCCTCCATATTCTCCATTCCTCAAACCTATTGAGGATTTTTTTCCTGCCTGGAGATGAAAAGTGTATGACCGAAATCCAAACACATGTATACCCCTTCTCCAAGCTATAGCAGTTGATGCTTTTCGTGGCTGGATTTGCCATGCAAGGTGACATTTGCCCCACTGCTTGGCCACACCAATACAGAAAAGAGAATGCAGTATAGCTGTTTTTTTATTTATTTATTTTTTTACTGTAACTGTATTTAGTAAATACTTCTGTTGATGGTATATGTAGACCACATTTTCTGCAACTTTGTGTTGGTTGGGATGAACACTGTGTACGCTGTTTTTGTGAGGAAAATACAGTAAAATATATTTGTTATTTGTTTGTTTTGTATTAAAACAATTTTTGAAAAATTTTACAATGCACTTCTGTAGGTCTATGTACTGTCTGTAGTAAGTGTAACACTGAACTGAAAAAGGCTTACAGAAAGTCATTATGATGAATAGAGAAGAAGTCGTCATAGTGTTTTACATTAAGCACATTAGTGTTTAACTTATCTTATGAATGTCTGTTAATGTGATGGCTTGTGTGTGTCATTTGAAAACAAAATACCATTTTGAGAAGAAATCACATTGTTTTGAACTTATAGTTTCATTTTGCAGAAGAATTGAAGAGTTTTGCCCAATGTGTGTGTGTTTTGTGATTTGTGTGTAGAGTTCTGACAATATAAGACATGCTTTCAGAAAATGTGTGTAAACAACTGGAAAAAACTGTAAACAACCTCTTTGGTTGTCATTTTAAGACCTCCAGGAACAAGTTTGGTGACCCCTGGCTTAAAAGCATAGTTCTCTCAGACAGCAACTTTACAGGTCAACACTATATGCTGAATGGCTCAACTGAAATTTTAACCTGTTATTTCTCACGGAATGAACGAGAATCATACTCCTAGACAAGCAAGCCACTATGCAAAGTAATGTTTTGTGGCGACACTATATGCTGGCAAACTGGAATTCTTCGAAAGACATTTTTATGAAAGACATAATGTGCTGTAAAACGCAGGACACCTGCAAGGTCTCATCCGGTATTTGAACCTGGGACCTCTCACACCCGAAGCGAGAATCACACCCCTAGACCAATGAGCCACTAAAGTGCTAGGATTTCACATGGCGTCAGAAACATCAAATAGTCAGAAATCTTTCTCTAAAGGGAATCAAGGGCACCCTAAGCGAGATTCATACCCCTAGACCAACAAACCACAAAAGCTTGAATATTTCACAAGACTTCAGAAGCAACATATGGTCAGAAATCCTTATCTAACAAACATTGAAGCAGGGCTTTTGCTTCATTTGGACCCAGGACTTCTACAATGGTTCGTCCAGGATTTGAAAACGGGACCTCTCGCACCTTATGCGAGAATCAAGCGCGTAGACCAACAAGCTACTGCAAAACAGCCACTTTACATGGCAATACTATCTGCTGACAAACTGGAATTCTTCAAAAGACATTTTTACGAAAGACATAATGCCCTGTAAAACACTAGACAACTGCAACGGCTCGTCTGGAATATGAACACAGGACCTCTCGCACCCGAAGCAAGAATCATGCCCCTATACCAACAAGCCACTGCAAAACAGCAACTTTAGATGGCAACACTATCTGCTGACCAACCGGCATTCTCAGAAAAAAGGCCTCTGTGTAAGCCACAACGACCTTACAAAACAAAAGACAACTGTAAGGGTTCAACTGAAATTTGAACCTAGGATTTCTCATGGCATGAACGAGAATCATACTCCTAGACCAGCAAGCCACTATGCAAGAAATATTTATGTAGCGACACTATCTGCTGACAAATTGGAATTCTTTGAAAGACGTTTTTACGAAAGACATAATGCCCTGTAAAACACAGGACACCTGCAAGTGCTCGTCCAGGAATTGAACCTGAGACCATTCGCAACCGAAGCGAGAATCATACCCCTAGACCAACGAGCCACTGCAAAACAGTAACTTTATATGGCAACACTATCAGCTGACGAACTGGCATTCTCAGAAAAAAGGCCTCTGTGTAAGCCACAACGCCCTTACAAAACAGCGGACAACTGTAAGGGCTCAACCGAAATTTGAATCTGGGATTTCTCACGGCATGAACGAGAATCATAGTCCTAGACAATCAAACCACTATGCAAAGGTATGCTTTATGTGCCGACACTATCTGCTGACAAACTGGAATTCTTCGAAAAACGTTTTTTATGAAAGCCATAATGCCCTGTAAAACAAAAGAATAACTGCAAGGGCTCATCCGGGATTTGAACCCGGGACCTCTCGCACCCTAAGCGAGAATCATACCCCTAGACCAACGAGCCACAAAAGCTTGAACATTTTACAAGACATCAGAAGGAACAGATGGTCAGAAATCCTTATCTAACAAACATTGAAGCAGGGCTTTTGCTTCATTTGGACCCGGGACTTCTGCAATGGTTCGTCCAGGATTTGAAAACGAGACCTCTCGCATCTTAAGCGAGAATCATGCCCGTAGACCAACGAGCAACTGCAAAACAGCCACTTTACATGGCAACACTATCTGCTGACAAACCGGCATTCTCAGAAAAAAGGCCTCTGTGTAAGCCACAACGCCCTTACAAAACAAAAGACAACTGTAAGGGTTCAACTGAAATTTGAACCTAGGATTTCTCATGGCATGAACGAGAATCAAACTCCTAGAACAGCAAGCCACTATGCAAAGGAATGTTTTATGTGGCGACACTATCTGCTGACAAACTGGAATTCTTCGAAAGACATTTTAATGAAAGACATAGTGCCCTGTAAAACACATAACACCTGTAAGGGCTCATCCGGGATTTGAACCCAGGACCTCTCACACCCGAAGCGAGAATCATACCCCTAGACCAACGAGCCACTAAGTTGAATTCATTTCACATGATGTCAGAAGCATCAGATAGTCAGAAAACTTTCTCTAACGAATCAAGGGCACCCTAAGCGAGAATCATACCCCTAGACCAACGAGCCACTGCAAAACAGTAACTTTATATGGCAACACTATCAGCTGACGAACTGGCATTCTTAGAAAAAAGGCCTCTGTGTAAGCCACAACGCCCTTACAAAACAGCGGACAACTGTAAGGGCTCAACCGAAATTTGAATCTGGGATTTCTCACGGCATGAACGAGAATCATAGTCCTAGACAACCAAACCACTGAACCAACTGGAATTCTTCGAAAACGTTTTTTATGAAAGCCATAATGCCCTGTAAAACAAAAGAATAACTGCAAGGGCTCGTCCGGGACTTGAACCCGGGACCTCTCGCACCCTAAGCGAGAATCATACCCCTAGACCAACGAGCCACAAAAGCTTGAATATTTTACAAGACATCAGAAGGAACAGATGGTCAGAAATCCTTATCTAACAAACATTGAAGCAGGGCTTTTGCTTCATTTGGACCCGGGACTTCTGCAATGGTTCGTCCAGGATTTGAAAACGAGACCTCTCGCATCTTAAGCGAGAATCATGCCCGTAGACCAACGAGCCACTGCAAAACAGCCACTTTACATGGCAACACCATCTGCTGACAAACCGGCATTCTCAGAAAAAAGGCCTCTGTGTAAGCCACAACGCCCTTACAAAACAAAAGACAACTGTAAGGGTTCAACTGAAATTTGAACCTAGGATTTCTCATGGCATGAACGAGAATCAAACTCCTAGAACAGCAAGCCACTATGCAAGAAATATTTTATGTGGCGACACTATCTGCTGACAAATTGGAAATCTTTGAAAGACGTTTTTCCGAAAGACATAATGCCCTGTAAAACACAGTACACCTGCAAGGGCTAATCCAGGAACTGAACCCGGGTCCTCTCGCAACCGAAGCGAGAATCATACCCATAGACCAATGAGCCACTAAATTGAGAGAATTTCACAAGACGTCAGATGGTCAGAAATCTTTCCCTAACGAATCAAGGGCACCCTAAGTGAGAATCATACCCCTAGACCACCGAGCCACTGCAAAACAGCAACTTTATATGGCAACACTATCTGCTGACAAACTGGCATTCTCAGAAAAAAGGCCTCTGTGTAAGCCACAACAACCTTACAAAACAGCAGACAAGTGTAAGGGCTCAATCGAAATCTGAATCTGGGATTTCTCATTGCATGAATGAAAATCATACGCCTAGACCAGCAAGCCACTATGCAAAGGAATGTTTTATGTGGCGACACTATCTGCTGACAAACTGGAATTCTTCGAAAGACATTTTAATGAAAGTCATAGTGCCATGTAAAACACATGATACCTGCAAGGGCTCGTCCAGGATATGAACCCGGGACCTCTCTCAACCAAAGCGAGAATCATACCCCTAGGCCAACGAGCCACTACATTGATAAAACTTCACATGGCGTTAGAACCATCAGATAGTCAGAAAACTTTCTCTAACGAATCAATGGCACCCTAAGCGAGAATCATACCCCTAAACCAACTAGCTACTGTGACAGCCACTTTACATGGCAAAACTATCTGCTGATGAACTGGCATTCTCAGAAAAAAGGCCTCTGTGTAAGCCCGTAGACCTTACAAAACAGCAGACAAATGTAAGGGCTCAACCGAAATTTGAATCTGGGATTTCTCATTGCATGAACGAAAATCATACTCCTAGACCAGCAAGCCACTATGCAAAGGAATGTTTTATGTGGCGACACTATCTGCTGACAAACTGGAATTCTTCGAAAGACATTTTAATGAAAGTCATAGTGCCCTGTAAAACACATGACACCTGCAAGGGCTCGTCCGGGATTTGAACCCGTGACCTCTCACACCCAAAGCAAGAATCATACCCCTAGACCAACGAGCCACTACTGTGATAGAATTTCACATGGCGTCAGAAGCATCAGATAGTCAGAAAACTTTCTCTGACGAATCAAGGGCACCCTAAGCCAGAATCATACCCCTAGACCAACGAGCCACTGCAAAACAGTAACTTTATATGGCAACACTATCTGCTGACAAACCGGCATTCTCAGAAAAAGGCCTCTGTGTAAGCCACAACGCCCTTACAAAACAAAAGACAACTGTAAGGGTTCAACTGAAATTTGAACCTAGGATTTCTCATGGCATGAACGAGAATCATACTCCTAGACCAGCAAGCCACTATGCAAGAAATATTTTATGTGGCGACACTATCTGCTGACAAATTGGAATTCTTTGAAAGACGTTTTTACGAAAGATATAATGCCTTGTAAAACACAGTACACCTGCAAGGGCTCATCCGAGAATTGAACCCAGGTCCTCTCGAAATCGAAGCGAGAATCATACAGATAGACCAATGAACCACTAAATTGAGAGAATTTCACAAGGCGTCAGATAGTCAGAAATCTTTCCCTAACGAATCAAGGTCACCCTAAGTGAGAATCATACCCCTAGACCACAGAGCCACTGCAAAACAGCAACTTTATATGGCAACACTATCTGCTGACGAACTGGCATTCTCAGAAAAAAGGCCTCTGTGTAAGCCACAACGACCTTACAAAACAGCAGACAACTGTAAGGGCTCAACCGAAATTTGAATCTGGGATTTTTCATTGCATGAACGAAAATCATACTCCTAGACCAGCAAGCCACTATGCAAAGGAATGTTTTATGTGGCGACATTAACTGCTGACAAACTGGAATTCTTCGAAAGACATTTTAATGATAGACATAGTGCCCTATAAAACACACAACATCTGCAAGAGCTCGTCCGGGATTTGAACCCAGGACCTTTCACACCCAATGCGCGAATCATACCCCTAGACCAACGATCCACTAAATTGAATTTATTTCACATGACCTAATTAACGGAGATGATCCTCTAAGAAGAAGAATACTCCTCTATTTAGCATGGCAGGTGAAGAGCGGGATGCGCGGGTAAGTGGTTACTTGATTTCTATAGTGGTTTATGTATGCAAAGATTAAGTATCAAACGTTTGTTAAAGCAATGGCTGCTGTTGTTTATAATGTAAACTTTATAACGTAAATTAAGTCCGTTATTAAGCCAACATGGCGAGTGAAGAACGGGATGGTCGTGTAAAATAGCATGGCTTCTGTCATGGTCGATTCTAGGATTGTCATTCAAGGGAGCTCAGCTATAAATTTGATCGAGGACTAATTTGGGGGTGGAATCGATCGCGTACTAAAGTGAAGACCGGGAGAGCGTAATGCCGTTTTGGGTGTGGGTGGGTATGGGGGGTGGAGAGAGGAGATGATCGCCGACTGTAAGGAACGGGCGGGGTGGGGGTCGGCAGTGTTGATCGCGGACTATGAAGATAACAAATGATAAAAGGTATAATTGGTATTTGTCTTACAGGCACTGTCATCAGAAGTAGAAATAGCAGCAAAAGCTCTGATCGATGTATTAGCCAGGGGCCTTACTCCATCTTCGTAAAGATATGCACTAGCTAGTGGTAGTAGACCAATGAGAGAAAGCATCTCAAGTGGGACCATTCCTTTGCCTGCAGAGCCTGAAAACATGGTAAGGCAAGCCTTAAAAAGGTAATTTTTCATGTTTACTGTAAAACACAATTTTTTGTGTCATGCAAAAAATGTTTCTTATTAATAATATGTTTATTCATTTTGCCCTTTTGTCACTATAGGCAATTCCCAAGTATGTTTGGGACAGAGATTTTTCTGTGGCCAAACCTGGAAACATTAAAAAAACTGATTTTCAAATCCATGTCCTCTCTGAACCATCACTCTTCACACCAAAAGGAGATGAAGACCTTGAGCTTGTCCATGCTGGACTTGGAAAAAGGCTTTTAACTGTTTCAGATAATTTTAAACACAGTGAGGTAATTGCAAATGTTACCATAATACTAGGAATTGATGGGAGTTTTATATCTGTTGGAAAAAAAAAAAAAACTAAATGATGAATTTTGTTTCATTCTTAAGATCGTCAGTCTGCTTGAAGGAGAGTTTCCCAAATTAAAAACATTTCAGGGTGGCTGGATGTTTTACAAGTCTACAGGTATTTATGTTTTGCATGTTACATATAAACAAAAAATGATTTGTGTGCATTTGCAATAACTTTGCACTTTTGTAAATTAATGAAACTGGTATGTGCTTTGTTGGCGTTAATAATTTAGTAATAAGCTTCATTAGTTTAAACTTTTTAGTCAAGGGCTCCTAAAATCAGACTCCTAAAATCAGTGTCAAATAATGGAAAGAACATGCTGTTTGTAGTTCCATTACAGGAACAGCTTTCCACTGAACCATTACCTTATGATTCTGTGGAGTTTGCTAAGATGCCACAGTCCAGCTGTATAAAATGTGGTAAGAAAATACCACTGCCATTGCTGCCCTTACACGTTGAAGAGTGTAAAGAAGCTAAGACAGTAAGTCATACAGTATTATGGTTTTATTTTTCTATCAGTATTATTTATTTACAATGCCAATGCATTTTGATTACTTTTATTAGGAGTCTTCAAATGATGTGACCATTCTAGATGATGATGTAGACAAAAATGTAATCGAAACTGTTGACCAGCCAAGCTCACTTCACCCCATCTTAGAACCATCATTACAGGTCTTTGATCAAAGCCTATTTCTTGTATTTGGGTATACTCACTATATTTGAATATACCCAATTCGTGGTTCCATAAAGAATGTGTTTGAAGCTATTAAAAATTTGAGACTATTCTTAATATTTTAGAATCTTTTTATGGGGTAGAATATGTATGTTCTTCAACAAATTTGCTACAAACATACATTGTTTAATTTATTTTTACTTTTTACAGATTTGTCCAATTTGCCAGATCTCTTTCCCAACTGATGTCTTGCCTTTTCATGCAAGCATGTGTGGTGAAGGGTAAAGTTATGCTAAAAATTGTAGGATGACATGCCTTTAATACTAAAGGATTAGTTTGCACAGTTTGTTTTGGTTGTATATATCTCGAGGGAGATGTATAAAGATCAGATGGAATGTAGGGTAAAAAATTAACAAAATAGTTTTCTGGTGGACTGTCTTAAATTTAAATTAATGTGTTGGTTTCATAAACTGGGTCAGTAGTAGACATTATTAGATTTGATGTATGTAGCTTTTATAAGCCTTGCTTTGAGAAAATCATTACTGGTGACTTTTGACATTAATGACTTTGTCTGGCACTAGAGTCTAAGCCTTGTCTATGAAACTGGGCAAATGCTTTTAATATGCATGAAAATTTTTGAAGTGGCTTAATGAACAAAATTGAAATTGTTTGTGTCTTGCCTGTTTTAGAGAAAGGACTTTTGGTGACAATGATTCTTCATTCACTTTAAATACAGAAGAATTGCCAGGACCCTCAACTGCACAATCTTCAACATCCCTGTCTGCAGGTTAGACACAACACATTTAATTTTTTTTTAGTGCTGTTGTACTGTAAAATGATAAGTGCATCTTTATTCATTTATTCTTTCATCTTTTTTGTATTGTTATTCAACTATGCTTGTAAAATGGTATTTAGATAAATTGTTCATTTGATTTCAGCATGGAAAAATGAAATTGACCCATTCAAATCATCTCGAATGTTCTGTGATGAGTTGCTCTCCATCAATTCACACTGTCCATTTCTATCATTACTCATCAACCAGTTTGATACTATGGATGAACAAGATAGTACCCTGGTTTCATTTTATAAAATGAACAGTGCTAATTGGTCCACTCCATTGAAATATAGATTGACTGGTACTCCTTTTTTTTATTATTAAAATAATTTAAATCGCTTATAGTCTGTACAGTTTGTGCAACGAACTTGCTTCATTTTGTATTTTTTTTTAGGAGATGCAGCTGTTGGCAAGGGAGTTAACCGCCATATTTTGTCAATGATGATGCAAAAACTGAAGACTGGCTTCACTTTAAATTTGGGTTTGTAATTGGTTGCAGTTCGGTTACATGTGCACACACACACGCACACACACACACACACACACACATATATATATATATATATATATATATATATATATATATATATATATATATATATATATATATATATATATAAAGTTAATTTTCGTCAACACTGCCTGTAACCCTGACCTTTTTCTGTATGATTTCGTGCACTGTACTTGAGAAGGCTTTTGCACACCTGATAAGATGTAAAATGTTCATAACATTATCTTTCTATTTACTGGTGGGCAATGCAGATCGATGCTGACTGGTACCACCACAGTGCATACAGAGAAAACATTTGTTTAGAATTTTACAGATGTGATTTGATGTTTTATGTCTCTTTTGCTTTTGGGCTATTACAGATTTTATACAACTAGTACTATTAGTTAATTCCTACTGATTAGATTTTTTAGTTTCATCTACTACAGCACTTTTTGAGGGGGAAAAAAACCACCGTGTACCTTCTGCATCTGCTGTACTACGGGACAGCAACCTGTTCCAGATGGCTGGCCGGATGATAGGCCATTCATTTTTGCATGGAGGTCCTAGTCTTTCTGGACTGAGCATATCCGTGGTCATACTTCTAACTGGAGGGAATGTTGACAGTGCAGCTTCAGCTCTGTCACTGAATGATTGCCCTGACCTAGACCACAGGGAAACCATTAGTTTGGTGAGTACCCTAGACTGTATGTTTTCAGGTCCTTGGGCGTGTGAAAGGCCAAATAAAGGACTTAAGAAAAGGAATAAAAGACACAGGCATATGGCCCCTTCTATGTCAAAGGTCTGACAGTCACAACATAGTGTTCCCACGGGAGACTGCACTGCAAATTTTAATTAGTAGATTTAACTACCTTAGAGTTAAAATTAACACTCCCTCAGAGTTTATATGGGAACCACTATAAGTGTTAAAAATAACACTTTTGAAAGTGTTAACATTGTCAACACCAAGAGAGTGTTAATTAGCAAACTCTTATTGTGTAAAATATCTGTTAAATTTCCGAAAAAATACCAGCAGCTGTGGTTGCCAGAATCTTTCTGTGAAAAACATGGAATATTTATATAACTGTATAAATTTACAAAAAAATAACCATATTTCATGAACTAATACAATGTTCAATTTACAAAATCATAGCTTAATGCAAAAAATGTAAAGTCTTTAGATGCAGTAATGTTTTCATGTGTGACTGCAATTAGCAAACAGATTTTGACTGCATTAGTAACTACACAGTTACCTTTAAACAAAAGACGCTGCAGCATAACATCTAATACTCTCAGTTCTTCTCGGACTTGAACACAGACGCTACTATCCTCCACAATGGTGACACAAAAACCGTTTTGATGGTTTTCTTTTTTTTTTTTTCATTTTTAGATTTTACGGAAAAATACCAGCAGCTGTGTTCGCCAGTAATCTGCTGTTTTTAACATTCATAAATTCAGTTTACAGAATATTTCTGTTAAAAACACATTCAACAGTCTGTATTTTTTTATCGAACGCACACTGCAAATTTTAGATTTGGTAGATTTAACTACCTCAGAGTTAAAATTACGTCACCGACTCGGTCCCGGTCATTCCCCTCGCTGGCCAGCAGAGGCCACCATCTCCGGACTTTTAGCATTACATCATCCATTTACACTGATTGCGCAGACACCTGATCTCAATCTGGTTAACGACCCACGTACCTCATATAAGCCGCACTCAAACACTCAGTCAGTGCGAAGTCTTGTTCAGCCCCGGCCAGCATTACTGAGCGTTATTCCCAGCCTGATCTCTCGTGTACGACTCTAGCCTGTCTCTTACTTTGCTTCGCCTTCTGCCTGCCCACGAACCACGCCTGTTGTACGGACTCTGATTCTCGCTGCCTGCCCTCAACCCAAGCCTGAATATCGGACTCTGATTCTCGCTCTCTCCCCTCCACTCATGCCTGGTAACTCACTCTGTGTCTGTCCATCACCATTCTTGATACCCATACTACTACTGTGGATGTGTGTGTGCACTCCGGTGCATATTGTGTGTTTGAGTGACATTGTGATTAATAAATACTGCATAATGGATCCCTCCGTGTCAGTCTCCTCGTTACAGAAGACTTCGCCTGACATGGATCCCGCAGCCATACAGGTTTTGTCTCACAAGATCACAACGCAAGCTCAGGTATTGACCACACATCAGCAACAGTTAACACACCTAATTCAGTTGACAGATGAACTGGTGAAATCGCTGCAAAACCTGTAAGCTGCTCCCACCGCGCAACTCACCGCCAATTACTCTCCTGCTCAACCCTCTGTGACACAGACCCAGGTTGCTTCTGGTGTTCGTCTGGCATTCCCCGACAAGTTCTCAGGTAACACAGCCAAATGCAAAGGTTTCTTACTACAGTGCAAACTATTTATCGCCCAACAACCTCATTTGTTTAAAGATGAGAACGGGAAAATTGCCTTTGTATGTTCCCTGCTAACAGGAAAAGCTCTAGACTGGGCTTCTGCTGTATGGCAGGACAGCACTCCGATATTCCCCTCATTCAATGACTTTCTCAAACGATTTTGCACTGTGTTTGACCATCCTGAGGGTGGTCGTAATGCTGGTGAGGAGCTTTTGTGTTTACAACAGGGAGATCGACCCGCAGCTGAATTCGCTCTACAGTTTCGCACACTGGCAGCACAAACAGGCTGGGCTGATGATCCACTCACTACACTTTACAGAAGAGCCCTGAGACCTGAACTGCAGAAAGAGATGGCTTGTCGAGATGAGGGGAAAACATTAGATCAAATCATTGAACTCCCCATCAGGTTAGACGCGTTACTTCGCACACGTAACCCTTTGTGCTCTGTCACTTCCAGTCCTGTATCCCCTGAATCTCTCACGGAGCCCATGCAACTGGGTAGAGCCCGTCTAACCCCTGAGGAGCGTGAACGACGAAGGAGAAACCACCTATGCCTATATTGCGGATTTTCTGGACACACGAAGATCCTGTGTCCCAACAAACGGCTCTTCCGGTGAGTGCCACCTCTGTATTCACGACTACCAATGATATCCTATGTGTGCCCATCTGCTTAAAACATGAGGAGGTTGAAATCTCAACTGTGGCTATGATCGATTCAGGAGCCGCTGGCAACTTTATTAACTACACGTTTGCTTCAACCCACTCCATTCCTCTAACCTCCTGTGATTCCTCTCTAGCCATTACTGCTATAGACGGGCGCCCCCTGGGGGAAGGACACATAAAATTCCGAACTCTGCCGATAACTCTTCAAACAGGCTCTCTCCATGTAGAGAAGTTGTCCCTCCTCGTTATTGATTCTCCACGACACACAATCATTCTCGGACTCCCCTGGTTAAAACTCCATGACCCTCAAGTTTCCTGGAAAACTGGTGAGATTACTAGATGGAGCGATCATTGTGTTAACCATTGTCTGCATTCTGTTTCCCCTGTCCAGATAAACACTATAACCAGCATCGATGACTCAGAGATCTGTCACATTCCTGAGGCTTATTAAGATTTACTCGAAGCTTTCAATAAGCAAAAGGCCACGAAACTTCCACCTCATCGTGAGTATGATTGTGCCATTGAACTTTTGCCTGGTACCACGCCCCCTCGTGGTCGAATCATCCCTCTCTCTCAACCAGAAACCGAAGCCATGAATACATACATCTCAGAGGAACTGGAAAAGGGCTTCATACGACCTTCTACCTCACCTGCATCAGCTGGGTTTTTCTTCATCAAAAAGAAGGACGGCAGCTTATGTCCCTGCATTAACTACAGAGGACTCAACGAAATTACTGTCAAGTATCGATATCCCTTACCACTAGTTCCAACAGCCCTCGAACAACTCCGCTCCGCCCAATACTTCATGAAGTTGGATCTTCGCAGTGCTTATAACCTCATCTGCATTCGTCAGGGAGACGAGTGGAAGACCAGGTTCTCTACCATTAACGGCCACTATGAATACCTTGTTATGCCCTTCGGCCTAGCTAACAGTCCTTCCGTGTTCCAGGCTTTCATAAATGAGGTGTTTAGAGACATGCTCAACCAGTGGGTCATCGTTTACATTGACGACGTCCTTATTTACTCCATCTCCCTATCGGAACATATCCAGCACGTCCGAGCAGTACTAAAACGCCTTATCCAGAACCAGCTATATGCCAAGAGGTCTAAAAGTGAGTTCCATCAAATTTGTATTTCATTCCTGGGCTATATTATCAGTTCTGAGGGAGTCGCCATGGACCAACAAAAAGTCACTTTTGTTACCCAATGGCCCCAGCCTGAAACCATCAGACAGTTACAACTTTTCCTGGGATTCGCCAACTTTTACCGAAGGTTCATTCGGAACTTCAGTACAGTAGCTGCTCCCCTTACGGCCATGGTAAAGGCTAACAACGCCCGTCTTAGGTGGAACTCAGACGCCATTAAGGCATTCAACCAGCTCAAAGCCCGTTTCTCAAGTGCTCCCATTCTGTGTCATCCAGATCCCAGTCAACCATTTGTAGTGGAGATCGACGCCTCCAATTCCGGCATTGGAGCCCTTCTGTCACAAAGATCTATAACCACAAACAAGCTCCATCCCTGTGCTTTCTACTCCCGTAAACTCAACCCCGCAGAGAGAAATTATGACGTGGGAAATCGCGAACTCCTCGCTATGAAGGCTGCCCTTGAAGAGTGGAGACACTGGCTTGAAGGCGCTAAACACCCATTTACCGTCATAACTGATCATAAGAACTTAGAGTACATTCGTTCCTGTAAACGTCTAAACCCCAGGCAAGCTAGATGGGCGCTTTTCTTTACTCGTCTGACTTCCAAGTCATGTATACCCCAGGCTCAAAGAACGTCAAGGCGGATGCCCTCTCTCGCCTCACGGATGACGAAACTCTTACAGAGGAGGTCGAACCCATTCTTAAGGACCCTCTCATTCTTGCACCCATACAATGGGATATTGAACACGAGATCTTACAGGCTTCTGAACAGAACCCCACTCCGCAGGCTTGTCCCAAGAGCAAGATCTTCGTTTCCCCATTGCTCCGAGAGAAACTTATTGCCGAAGTGCATAATAATCCCAGTTCCGGTCATCCAGGCAGTACTGCTAAGGTCCAGCTGATTCAGTCCCGCTATTGGTGGTCCTTCATCCATAAAGACATCATTAACTTTAACAAGTGTGCCCCTTGTCAAATGGCCAAACATTCACGTCATCGTCCTGCTGGTCTACTTCAACCATTAGAAACTCCACGTCGTCCTTGGTCACACATAGCCATCGACTTCATAACAGATCTACCTCAATCACAGGGTAACACCACCATACTCACTGTTGTGGATCGATTCTCAAAGGCATGTCGACTCATCGCCATCCCCAAGTTACCCACAGCCCTTGAGACAGCAGAACTACTCTGTGAACATGTGTTTCGTTATTATGGTCTCCCCGAAGACATCGTTTCCGACCGAGGTTCCCAGTTTACGTCCCGATTATGGTCTGCCTTCTTTAAAAACCTCCAGGTCAATCTCAGCCTGACTTCTGGCTATCACCCTCAGTCCAACGGACAAACGGAACGCCTCAACCAGGAGATTGGTTGCTTCTTACGCACCTATTGTCACTCCAACCAAACAGAGTGGAACAAGTTTCTCATGTGGGCTGAGTATGCTCAAAACTTCCTGGTAAAAGCAGCTACTGGTCTGACTCCCTTCCAATGCGTGCTCTGCTATCAACCTCCCCTATTCCCCTGGTCAGGTGAGACCACAGAACTCCCAGCAGTCGACACCTGGTTCACGAAATGCGAGGAGGTATGGAATGCCGCTCACACCCATCTTGCACACGCCATTCGAAGGGTCAAGGAACAAGCCGACCGTCACCGTCGTCCTGGTCCCACGTATTCCCCAGGACAGTGGGTTTGGCTATCAGTTCGAGATCTACGCCTGAAACTACCCTGCAAGAAGCTCAGTCCCAGGTACGTGGGTCCGTTGCAAATAGAGCGTCAAATAACTCCTGTTTCCTTTCGACTGACACTCCCTAACCATTATCATACTTCTCCTACTTTCCATGTCTCCCTGCTCAAGCCTGCTGTTCGTCCAGCCGAGGCGGATAGGGAGGTGGCAGCCGGTGAACAGGGTCCCCCGCCTCTCATGATCGATGGAAAGGAGGCTTATCAGATCCACGAGATCCTGAGATCCAGACGCCGGGGTGGTCAATTGCAATACCTCATCGACTGGGAGGGGTACGGTCCTGAGGAAAGATCATGGATCAACCGTAAGGATATTCTGGACTCAACTCTGTTGGAGGAGTTCCACTTGCAACACCCGAAAATGCCGGCCCCTCGCCCCTGTGGAAGACCCCGGCGTCGAGAATCTTCTCACTTCAGGAGCCGTTCGTTGGGGGGGGGCTCTGTCACCGACTCGGTCCCGGTCATTCCCCTCGCTGGCCAGCAGAGGCCACCATCTCCGGACTTTTAGCATTACATCATCCATTTACACTGATTGCGCAGACACCTGATCTCAATCTGGTTAACGACCCACGTACCTCATATAAGCCGCACTCAAACACTCAGTCAGTGCGAAGTCTTGTTCAGCCCCGGCCAGCATTACTCAGCGTTATTCCCAGCCTGATCTCTTACTTTGCTTCGCCTTCTGCCTGCCCACAACCCACGCTTGTTATACGGACTCTGACTCTCTCTGCCTGCCCATGAACCACGCCTGTTGTACGGACTCTGATTCTCGCTGCCTGCCCTCAACCCAAGCCTGAATATCGGACTCTGATTCTCGCTCTCTCCCCTCCACTCATGCCTGGTAACTCACTCTGTGTCTGTCCATCACCATTCTTGATACCCATACTACTACTGTGGATGTGTGTGTGCGCACTCCGGTGCATATTGTGTGTTTGAGTGACGTTGTGATTATTAAATACTGCATAATGGATCCCTCCGTGTCAGTCTCCTCGTTACAAATTAACACTCCCTCAGTGTTTATATGGGAACCACTATAAGTGTTAAAATAACACTTTTGAAAGTGTTTAAATCTCTAACACTCAGAGTGTTAATTTGCAAACTCTTATTGTGTAAAATATCTGTTAAATGTATGTCAAAATACCAGCAGCAGTGGTTGCCAGTAATCTGCTTTTTTCAACATTTTACATTCGTAAATTCAGTTTCCAGAATATTTCTGTTAAAAATACATCCCATAGTCTGTATTTTTCATTCGAACACACTTAAGCCCTAAATTCCAGAGCAAAATCCTAACTAGTGTCTTCCTTACAGAGGGCTGAACACTCAGACAGTGATGAAGTTAATGAGACAATTAAGTGTCTAATTAAAGGAGGATTGAGAATTGTTGATGAACAACTGTTGACAAGCAGAGTCACTGAAGGAAAGAAAAACACAAGCCAAAACCAAAGATGAAATCAACTGAGAATAAAACTCTAAATAAAATAATAATCAATAAAAATAAAACAAATTACACAATAAAAAATGTTATTTTTCAACATCTTTAAAAAAAACTCATCAAATTAAACAACTTATCATGGAGCTTCACCTATTACTGACCTTTGACTTTATTTCTGTCATGTGAACAAAAGCTCTTAATGAAATTTCTGTTGTTCATTTAAAGTCACCATGATGGAGGACAGAGTCTGCTTTAGTCAGGCTCTTTAACTTCTTGCTATGAATGTCTTATATTTTGGCTGCTATAGTTAGTGTTAATTACACTATTTATACATATAGCATGGAAAGCCAAAAGAAAATAAAAGTGTCAGTCTGAAGAGATTATTTATGATATCATAGACATCCTGTCCTGCTTGTTTTTTTTTTAATTCAGCATCATGTTAGTTATGTGTGAGAAATAAATAATATACATAAATGGAACAACTGAAGCTCCAATAATTAATGACTTTATAACAGGTTTAAAACCACTGTCTACAAGGAGAATGTTTGATCTATGACAGAACTTAAAAACACCCAGAGATCAACAATTAGTCTTTGAATCTCAATAATGGTGACAAACAAAAAAAATAAAAATCAAATAAAAAAAAAAAACACTCTACTGAAATATCACCTCCCAAAAACAACACAAAATACAGGAAAAGAAAGAGATTGTAAGAACATAAAGCTGCATAATTTATTCATGCTGCAATGCATGCTGGGAGCTTTGTACTATGCTGGCACCCAGCATGCATTGTGCCATGAACTATGCAGCTTTTTTTTTTCAGCAACCACGGTTGAGGTTCATATCCTGATTCTTGATGTCTGTGTGTCATAAAGAGTAAGCTGGAGCTTGAATGTTTAGTGCATGACAGTCTAATTATAAATTGCATCCTAATTGCTTGTTGAATCTTCTATGAAGAGCAGCAGACTGCCAGTAATATTTTCCCATGCAGATTTAATGCAATTATTTTTGCATATTTTTATGAATCAACTTAAACACCTGAAATTATATTTATGACAGTTAAGCACAAACAGTATAGTTTCTCTTGACCTCTCTTGCTATAACTGATGAGTTTAAGAAACACAGCTGTAACAGTCAGAAAAACATTAGATTATAAGAGTAAAGCTTCAAGAACTCAAATAAGCAGCCTCTGATCTCCATGATGGTGAGGTCAAATGAAATATTTTTAATAAAAAAATATAAACGTCTGTTCATTGTCAAATATTCTTACCGAAATGAAGTCAAACTGTAATCAGTGAAGCTGCTTATGCTATTATTTAATGGAGTTGTTTAATCCTCTGTTTTAATTCAGTTGGTTTGGTGTGAGGCTGTGTCTGTAGTTTTATTTCTTCCTTCAATTTCTTATTCCTTCAGTGGTTGTGCTTGTTTACAGCAGGTGTTCAACAGCAGGTGTCTGAATTCACTTATTTGTGGTCATTCCTTCTGTCTAGTGGACTAAACTAATTGACTAATTTAAGGGCCAGGTGAATGAGGGTGTATGGTGAGATCAGACACTCTGATTAGTTTCTCAAATACAAGGGTTTTCTACAAAGGTAGATACATGTTACTCTGTGTGACAAGGAGGCAAATCAGCTTCTAACGCCGAGAGGGTTATTTTACCTTTATCTAACTCTAGAATTTTAACACTTTACTCTGAATTACCTCAACACTTGAAATTTAACACCAATGAATTTGCTGTGTAAGAGTGCTCACATACACCTGTTCCAGATTCCGCTGATTGCACACACACAGTCGGAGGACTGTTATGAACTGATTACATGCACTTTAAAAGCAGCACAGACGCGTGCACCAATTGCTTAGTCTTGTTATACTGCTACTGTGAACATTATGACGCGTTTCTCTTCTTTTGCCTTGCCTTGTTTGTTAATTGTTTAAGTTGTTTGCTGCCAGGACTGATCCTTTGCCTGTTAATTGACCATGACTCTGGATTCACTGCATACATCTGTATGCAGTTTGCCACTGTGTTGACTTGCTTGCCTGACCATCTCTGTGTAATAAACCTGCATTTGAATCTGCACTTCTTTGTCAGCGTCCCCTCCACGTTACAGTTCCATTTCATTTAAGATTTGAAACTGAATCATTTCATACAACTTAAACCTCTACATGTTTTAAAGTAATACTTTTCAATAAAATGTAATGTTATAGTTGTGAGAATTTTAATCAGTTGTATCTCGTTTGATGTTTTTTCCAAACTTTTTTGATCCAAAATAAAACTGTTAAATTACGACCAAGAGCATGTCTTGGCATTTTATTAAAGGCGTTTAATTGTAAAAAAAAAAATTAAATAACATTGTTTTTTCTTGAACTTTTAGTGCAGTCACTTTATTGATGGTGTTCGATCATAATAATCTAGGAAAAGTCAGTAAAATAACAGTGTTTCTCTGTAAAACTCTTATTGTGTTACTTTATTAAATGGATTTGATCGTAAGAATCTTGGAAAAGTCTGTAAAATAACAGCGTCTTTCTGTAAATATTTTTATGAAAATATCTGTAGATTTATTATTTTTTGCACTTTATTTAAACAAAGAAATTTTACCGTAATTTTATGGTTTTTGAATGGCAGCTGTAGCTGCCAGTCATTTGACCTTTTTTTTACGATTTTATTTTTTACAGTGTAACTCTAATTTAGGCTAGATTATTATTTAATTTACCAAACCAACACAATTTCACGGCAACTTGTGTTTTGGCGCTGAAGCATATGACTATAGCAGACTTGTTTTGAAGCACTTCACTTTAAAGGTTATTCGTTATTCTTTTTTATCTAGTAGTTAACTGACCAATGGAAAATACATAAACAAATTTTAGCTAACAAAATTTATTTAAAAAAAATTTTTTTTTTTCCAAGAAACATATGAATTATATTTTCTAGCTAAATTATTAACTGTGCGGGGATAATTTGTTCTGTTCTGTGGAAAATAAGGATTTAATTAATTATTCTGCTTCACACTGCTTCACAGTTGCTGATGTTCTTTCATTTTATGTTCAGGCAAGGGAATAGCAACATTAGCAGAAAAGTATACATTTAGATTTCAAATAAAATATATTAATATTAAAAAGGAAACATAAAAGTTTATCAGAAAACTTTAAAGACACCATGACTCTTCATTTAATAAACACTTTTTTCGCGACACTCACTCTGACAATTTTAAGTTTTTAAGTCATAAGTCTTAAGTTTACATAAAACTTGCAGAAAAAAAAAATAGAACAAAATCTATTTCAAATTGCATGTTGCATTTAGTAGGCCTACTGGCCTAAATAAACTTTTGCATCACAAACAAATTTATAATCATTACTTTTGCTGGTGCAAATTTTACCAGGCTATACATATATAATTCTGCATCTTTTTTTAGGTGTGGCTACGCCCCAGTTAAAAAGGAATCATAAATTTGATCCTATTTTAACGAATGCCTTTAAATAATGTAGTAAGTTGTCTGCAAGCATCAGGGTTTATTGAAATTAAAATAAGATAGAAAAACAAATTTAATTTGAGATAAAAAATATTGTTATAGTAATATTTGTGACTGCTTTGAAATAATGATCGTAGACGTCACAGGATGACAGATCGTGTAGTCTGGCACATTTATGACAAGTAAAGATTTTTATCAAGAAAAAAATCGCATGTTCTCCTGTGATCTGATGGTGGCTTAGTAATGTGGCATAGTTCATAACAATCAATACCATGTCTGCTACACCTCACTGCACCATGGCAAATGCATGTTTAATTTTCCCCCTTCTTCATGACCAATTCCCTCACGTGGATGAACTGTGTAATATGAGCTCATGATTTCTAGGTTATATCAGTGGCTGCTGTTAATGCACAGGCCAGGTAATCAAAAAATAGGCTTCATATTTAATTATGGGTGGGTAACAGACGGATAAGATCAATCATTGGTTCTGCAAATTTTAACTACCTTTTCTAGAATATTAAAGGGCTTTAAGCTATTTATTTATATCTCCATTCTCACACAGAGTTTCTAAGTTCTCTGTTCTTTCAACAGAGTTTGTTTTGCCAACACATTCTGCCGAGGTAATGGGCTCAGTGCTGCAAATACATTGCAAAGCATCTCCTGCTTATTCAGATTTGTCATTAATAGTGAAAACTATTATAGGCTTTATTATAGGCTTCTCTGAAACTATGAATGTTTCACTTTCATTTTATTCAGGCTAGTTCAATAATTTATTTAACAAACCAACACAATCTCACTGCAATTCTTGTTTTGGCATAGCAGACTTGTTTTGAAGCACATCATCTCAAGTGTTATTAATTATCCTTGTTTATTGATAACTGATCAACGAAAGATACATTAAAAATAAATAAAAAATTATAGCAAACGAAGTTAGTTTCAAAAATATATTTTTTCCAAGAAAAAATTCACAAATTATATTTTTGTTTGTACCCCTCCACTAATTATACTTATAATTTAGAAAAATAAGGATTTAATGAATGCTCCACTGTAATTGTATCACAAATCTCAGTTTTATATTTGTAAACAATTTAATAAGTTATTATTTTTAAGATTATGTCTTTAGCATCTGATTTTTCCTTGCTGCTGCATGCTTTCATTTCTCAGTCTCTCGATCACAGCGAGGGAGTGTTTATGAAGAAACCCATGGCAGGAAAATATACATTTAGAGTTCAAAGAAAATATCTTAGTATTTAAAAGCAGTAGGCAGAAAAGAGACTCTGCCTGCATCAGAAAAACTGGGTGAGCCACGTGTATTGTCAAAATATTATGAAATGAAACGTGCCCCTCGATCATTCACAGAATACTTATTTTCAGATAGCACACACAATCTAAAATCTTTCTCTGTATCCCGGAGGTTTTTAACTTAACTGAATGCATTCATTTACTGGATCCTTGGACTGAAAAGTTTACAGGGGTTCACTGGTTTGAAAATATGTCTGATCGTAAAACCTGCTTCTTTTTTTCTAAGGTATTTTCGTTGTTATATACTGATTCAAATTACTAAGTTGTGGGAGACGGAGTGGGCGCAGACACTAATTGAAAGTGTCAAATTATTCTTTAAATGTATTTTATAACTATAAAATTTAATTACTAAACAAATTGAAGCATTAAGAGTTTGCCAAGAAATGTCCCACTTTACCACGGTAAAATAATGCTCCTACTTACGCAATACTATACATAACCATGGAAATATATGTACGCACATTAACAACAAAGTTGTGAATTTTTAAAGTAAAGACAATAAACAAGATGCGCTTTCTACAGTCTCATGCAGCCTCCGTGAAATATAACGCATCACAGTAATGAACTGAAATCCATAGAAACCTTTAAATGTAGCCTATGCAGCGTCGGCAATCTTAATTTTTTCAGCCACTGACTGCACTATTATATTAACAAGAAATTAAGATGCTATATATTTATATTTATATATATATATATATATATATATATATATATATATATATATATATATATATATATATATATATATATATATACTTCCTCTTTGATTCCCGGAGGCATAAATCGGGTTAAAACTCCAGTAGTTGAGCCCGGCTTTAAATACAAGATTAAAAAAAGCTATTCTCCCTCGTTAGATAAGCGGTTGAAAGTGGATAAAATAAACACATTTAAATGCAAGGTGTGAACGAAAATTGTTCCTTATTTGAAGGAAATGTAAAAATAAATAAAGTGTTTTTTTTTTATTAATGTAACGAGCTTATTTTCAACATTTTATTTCGTATGACATTTTCAGGCAATATGCAAATATTGCATATTTTGTTTGCACAACCATATATAATATACATGTCAACAAGGTTACTGATCTTCTGTACAATACATAAAATGAAAATTTGAGTTTATTTCTTATTTTGTGATTTGTGCAATTGTATTCATGGAAGGTGTGTTATTATTACTTATTATTGAGAGAAAGAATCAAGAAAAAGTTTGCAACTTCAAAAACATTTTCTTCATGACTTTACTGAAATATTGTACACAAATTTCATTGTCACTGGTGCTCAGTTTTGCTACAATAATGCTAAATACAATTGATGTACTTTACACACACACACACACACACACACACACACACACACACACACACATATACACACACACACGCGTGTGCGCGCACACACACACAAATAGTACATTTTATTATGCACATCTTAAAAATATATATTTTTTCTCTAATGAAAATTGCATATGTTGAAACAGAACACAAATAGATAAACATATTTAATATTCTAAAGTTTTTCTTGAGAAAATTGTTTGTCTATATATCGAATTCAGCCTATAATTGTTCTCTCTGTGTATGTTTGAGTGTACTGCTTGTACAGAAGTAATATATGTAAAATTAGGAAATTATGACAGATTGTGGTGTTTAATTTGTCATATATACTGGAATACCTAAATTTTGTTATTATGCACATCTGAAATAAAATGCATTTTTACTCTAATGAAAAATACATGTTGAATTAGAACACAAATAGACAAATGTATTTAATATTCTACAGTTTGAGTAAATGGTTTTGACTTTTGCAGCCTAATGTAAATGTTCTCTCTGTGTGTTTAAGTGTACTGCGTGCATAGAAGTTTTGAATGAATTTATGCTCTCAACGAATGTTTACTGCTGTATATTTGTATAAAAAAAAAATAAAAATTATGACAGATTGTGGTGTGTTTTGTCATATATACAGATTAAATTATAGTTTGTATCCTTTAAAAACTGTATTATGTAA
Source organism: Danio rerio (assembly GCF_052040795.2). Lineage (NCBI taxonomy): Eukaryota > Metazoa > Chordata > Actinopteri > Cypriniformes > Danionidae > Danio > Danio rerio. Next base: position 55,980,373 of record NC_141024.2, read on the forward strand.
TATTTATTCACGTTGAAAAGGTTGTTTAAGCATTCATTTCGACGTTAAATCATTTGGATAGATTATATGTTGAATATATGTGGATTCTATGCTGTTCCAATTGACTTAAAATCAACATCATTTCAACGTTAGATAGACAAACCAATTAAGTCGATTATCTGTTGAAAATGTGTGGATTCTATAACGTCGTATCGATCGACTGAAAGTCAACATCGATTCAACGTTGGGTAAGTAACCAATTGCGTCGATTTCAGGTTAGATTTGAATGGAGTGCCTGACGTCGTTTCAACATTACCCCAATGAGCAAAACGATGCTGAATCAACGTCGGTGATCAACGTGGATTCGATATCAAAAGAAACGTTGATTTTAGGTTGAAATTATGTCATTTTGCTATCTGGGTCTCTTTCTCATTCGCATAGCAATATCCGTGATATTGCTAGACAGCCTGCTCCCGTCCCAAATTAAACCCGTTACCAACCGCTCCCGCGATTTATTCGGAAATTTATTTCCGCGCCTTTAAAAATGCCTTAACTGTTTCAGTATTAGTGTATATTATTAATTACCTCCGAGCAGGGGCGGACTGGGACTAAAAATCAGCCCTGGCACTGTAGCCACACCAGCCCACATTACCAACACAGCCCCATCCACAGACACGCACATTCACTACTTATATTGGTGTACAGATGGTGAAATAATGTAAGCAGTAACATATTTTACACAGCGGATGTCCTCCAAGTTTTAACCCATCATTGGGAAACCCCTATACACACACATACACATACATGCACTACGGACAATTAGGCCTACCCAATTCACCTTTAGCACATGTGTTTGGACTTGTGAGGGAAACCGGAAGGAAACCCATGTGAACATGCAAACTCCACACAGAAACTTTCGAGATTATTTCAGTGAATTTAATGCATTTGGCAGCGTCTGTATTTAGAGCAATTTTTGGCTTTCTCAGGGCTTTTCGGCACCGCCTTTTCTTTTTTTTTTAACGGTCCATCTCTGACAATTAGCTTGTGTTGCACTTACTGTTTGTTTGACATTCTTGCCAGATTTTGATTACGTCCATGTAACCTCTGATTGGGTCGGCCCATCTCGAAAACAGTGGGCCTTTGCCGATTGGGCCAATGCTTAACATTTAGTATTATTATTACTATCATCATCATCATCATCATCATATTATTCACATCTTACAAGAAATAAAAGCTGCCTGCATGTAAAAACAATACATATATGTATAAAAAAAAACGTTATTTAAAAAATAGCATAACGGCCCACATTTAAAAAATGGTCCGGCCCTTCTGGCATTTGCCAGAATTGCCAGGTGGCCAGTCCGCCCCTGCCTCCGAGCGTCTGGAGCGTGTCAAGATTTCTGCGTCTGGCTTCAAACGCCCCCACGTGTTCATTGTTTGTCAATTGTATTCTGAGGCGCAAGTCCATTAATTATGTAGCTCCCTCCAGCAACAAACGAGCAAGAGTCTTTGGTTTCTACTGACTGGTTTATTTTCATAGCAAGTCTTCAGTTCTCAACATAGAGCAAACCACAAGACATCAGGGGTGTACCAGACGTAAGAACTAAAAAACATACAACAAAGAATTACAACAGTGCATTTCCATATTAAATTAATCCAAATCACCACATTAAGGTCACACATAACAATGGATCACATAATCTTAACTAATACAATTTAACTTTATAAATAGCACCGCTCATAAACAAACAGTTAAATGCACACACCAAACAAACAACAACACCACACTTCAAATCAAACAAAACCAACAAATCATACAAAACAAACATACCTCATTGGCTGGTTACGGAAGGGAGAAACTCAAGAAAAGCATAAGCATTCCTTAGCTTGTTGAATGCTTGGAAGTGAATGCATTTGTCTCTCTACTCAGTGGTGCATCATTTTTATAGTTCCCCCTGAAATTAGCTCCGCCTTAATTAGTTCCTAAGTGAACTGGCATAAGATCTTAAACACATATGACATCTGCTACAAATTAAATAAAAACATCATTGACGCAGCTTCTTCTTCCGCAGTAAATTCTGTTTTTACTGTTGATATTTGGCGCAAGTTAACCAGGAAGTGACGATTGTGTTCTCTTCGACTCTTTGGATAAAAACGCTGCTTTATTTTTAGGCATTATTCCAGTTTTGCACAAATTTATGTAATAGCCTATATTTTGATGAAAACACAGCTATTGCCTACATTTTTGTCACACACAGAACAAAGTCACGTACGAGGCTTATCCTTTTTTTTCATAAATAATTAGCTTAACCTTCCACATGCACTGTTACTAGATTAATGGGTTTATTATTCTGTCTAAAAATTATTTTATTACTGCTTACCTTCTAAATGGTATATAAACCTCTATCACTTGATCAATAAAAAGGCAGACACAAGTGCACTGTTAAATCTATTAAAACTGATAAAAGTGTATAAAAGTTTAGAAAAAAGTATAAACGTCACAAATTACATTACTTATTTTATTATACTTAAATGTTTAAATACTTAAAATTAAAAATTAGGCATTAACTTGAGCAGCTGTTTTCCCACGCTAACTGTCTCTGTTTCACTGATGGTTGCTTCTTTTAAAATATATACACTCATATTTGCTATAACCTTGCATGAGCAGATCAAGTTCAGCCGGAGAAAGAAATGGTGATCTCTTTTTTTAAGATGTTGCCATGGTCACTCGTAATATCTGCGCTCAATTGATAATGCCTTTTTATAGTCACGGTGTGCGCGCTTAACTCTGAGTTGGTCTACTCGAAGTTGATTGACCCAGCTCAGATCAGCTATTCTGAAACCGAAAACTCAGAGTTTTTAATCTCTTGGTAAATCAACTCAGAGTTCAAGTTTAAACTCCGAGTTGTTTAAACTTTGAGTTGTTTGAACCTCCTTTCTGAAACAGGCCCCTGACGTCCATCAGTAAGTTAACTTACTCTTTACTGATCCTTCCTTTAACAAACGCAGATAAAGTATTCTTTGTAGCATGTAGTTTCCAAACGTTTCCAGTAGTTTCCAACTGCTTGGTTATAATGTTGATGTTTCACCTTTGGGTAGACCCTCGATAATATCCATCTGCAGTGTGATTTCAATCTACCGGCATGTTTGTGTGCGTGTGTGTGTGTGTCTGGGTTTCTGCGTCAGAGGGCGGGGCCTCAGGTTTGAAATCTCCCGGGTTTGCGCGTGCACGTGAATAACTTGGTTTCGTTCGTACGTCATGGCAAAACACCTAATGACTCGGTATCAAGGCGACTCGTTTGAAGCACTATGAGTCGACTCTTTTATAAATGAATCAACCGTTTTAAACACTGTATTCTTACAGATTAAAGCCTTAGCTGGATACTTCACTTCACTTAGAGCTGTGTTACACACTACATGGAGGGGAATTTTCAAAAACCCATAATATGGGCTCTTTAAGTAAGTTAACGTAATATTAACCCGGACGCTAACGTTACCAGTGCTAATTTGCTAACGGACTTTTACGAAGACTTACCACTCTTATATAACATAATATTCAACTGAATATTCATCAATTGCCTATAATAAAAGTGTGAGGAACAGTTTTATGTAGTATTTGCTTTGTTTTAGGGACAAAACTTACCTGAAAACAGTCAAAACGGCAGCTTGAGAGAAGTCGTGTTGTGTCTTTCAGGGGCCTGTTTCAGTAAGGAGGTTCAAACAACTCAGAGTTCAAACTTGAACTCTGAGTTGATTTACCGAGAGATTAAAAACTCAGAGTTTTCGGTTTCAGAACAGCTGATCTGAGTTGGGTCAATCAACTTCGAGTAGACCAACTCAGAGTTAAGCGCGCACACCGTGACTTTAAAAAGGCATTATCAATGGAGCGCAGGCATTACGAGTGACTATGGCAATATGTTATAAAAGAGATCACCATTTCTTTCTCCAGCTGAACTTGATGTTCTCATGCAAAGTTATAGCAAATATGAGTGTATATATTTGAAAAGAAGCAACCATCAGTGAAGAGGAGACAGTTAGCGTGGGAAAACAGCTGCTCAAGATAATGCCTAATTTCACTTTTTAAGTATTTAAATATTTAAGTATAATAAAATAAGTAATGTAATTTGTGACGTTTATATTTTTTTCTAAACTTTTTTTTATACATTTATTAGTTTTAAATGATTTAACAGTGCACTTGTGTCTGCCTTTTTTATTGATCAAGTGATAGAGGTTAATATAACATTTAGAAGGTAAGCAGTACTAAAAATAATTTTTAGAAAGAATAATAATCCCATTAATCTAGTTACAGTGCATGTCGAAGATGAATTTAATTTAATTATTTATTAAAAAAGGATAAGCCATTCTAGTACAGTTCTTCTGTCTGTGACAAAAATGCAGGCAATAGCTATTTTCCATCCAAATATATTACATAAATTTATGTGCAAAACTGGAATATTGCATAGAAGATGCGAATAAAATTCCATCCAACGAGTCAAAGAGAAAAAAATGGTCACTTCCTGATTAAACTGGCACCAAATATCAACAGTAAAAACAGAATTTACTGTGGTAGAAGAAGCTTCGTCAATTAATTCTTTATTTAGCCTAATTAATGTACTTGCGCCTCGATGTCAGAAGACAATGCTGAAACACAATGAACACGTGGGGGCGTCTGAAGCCATGAGACGCGGAGACTCTTGACACGCACCAGACGTTCGGAGGTAATTAATAATATACACTAATACTGAAACAGTGAAGGCATTTTAAAATGACTAACACAATATTTAAGACATGTTGCAGTGTGCTCAGCCTGCTGTTTGTCCATTCACACACATTTTCATTATCATATGATCATGATCTTTTTTTTAATGTACATACTGTAATTTGTTCAGTAAAAGTGTTTCCATCGTAGTTTATGCGCACATTTTCTATCGAATAAAAGTTTATCCTACTCAGTTATGCGCATTTTTTATACATATTTTAAAAAGTTATGTGCATCATGACGTTTCTATCAATCGTTTTTATGCACGTATCCAAAATGAGCATTAAAATAGGTGTGCGGAGACGTAAGGCTAAGGCGAGAAATGCCGCTTCATCTTTAAAAAAGGGGAGGAGACAGACAGAAACTCTGAGTTTAGAGAATAAAACCTGCTTTTGACCAGGTTAGATTCACAGAGTAAGTTACCACAGTAACTGACTCTGAGTTAAAATTACCTCTCTTTCAGAAACAGGCTTGACTTACCCTGCTTTCTCGAGTTTAACAAACCTGCCATTTTGAAACGGAAAACCCAGAGTTTCTCTCATTTCAGGGTTAAAATACTCTGAGTTTTCAGTTAACCTCCTTTCTGAAACAGGCCCCAGGTGGTGTTGTGTCGTGTTGTAGCTTCGTTTCCCATAGCAACATCCTCTGCGCTCCAGTGTTGGAATGAGACGCGCGCGCGCACATCAAAGTCATGCAGTATTACATTTATAAACATGATCACTCCATAGACTATTTAAATAATAACCTTGTATTTTATATCTTGAATTTAAAATGTATTTAGCTGTTTTATATACGCTATTATCTTTAAGACGAGCTTTATAGCCTACTAAACTGTTACAAAACAAACACTTTATTTGTGCATTAGATTCACTGTCAGAAATAAATAACCAATAAATATAAATGCAAGTATATATAAAACAAAGATGTCACTCTGTAAAAAGGTGTTTATTTTAATTAAACAGCCGAAATGCAGAACATAGTTGATTTTTACACAGGGAAAAATGTATTAGAAAAAGCCACAATAAAAAAAGCAAACAGCAGTTAACACCAGAAAAAAACACGTTTTCATTATTAAAGTATAACAATAAAACTTTTTATATTTTAATGAATTGAAATCATGTGTTGTAGGCATTTTGGTCAGTTTTACTGCATTAATGTGGGCTATTTAAAGCTGGACCAACCGACGCAGTAGACATGATGCATGGTGCGTTTGTCTAATTTATTATGCACGCAAAAACTTACTTTTAAACCAAATATGTTGCCGGATTCTTTCATGGGCATGCTTATGAAGTGCTTCGTCGGCCTCTGGTCGTTAACCGATGCAGAGCCGACGTTTGTTGAGCTGGAACGATAGAACACACGACCGAATGATCATGCGTATGTTTGGCCGATCATATATAGATGTTAGAATTAAAGAGGCCGACGTCGGCCGAAGGTCAACGTTGTGTGCTGTCTGGGAAAACTATCAGCTCTCCTCAGAAATAGTCTCCTCTTCGTTTCAAACAATCTTTTAAAACTCTCTTCAGCAGATTACAACTTTTGACGATGCACTTTCAGTTTTCTTTTTGCAAACGAGCCGCGTGCTCGGCCTAAACTGTAGCAGCTGTGCTGCAGAGGGCAGGTGCAATCGAGTGATGATTGACAGCTCTCTGAGCCACTAAAACGGGAATAATATTGCAGTCGACCAATAAGATCAAAATTCATGCAGCAATTGGCTCGTTTCTCTGTCAGTCAACCTTCTGGGAAGAAGGAAGTAGCTTCTGAATGAGCAGTGACTGAGAAATGCTGAAGGCCAAAACACTCGGCTTTGTTTTGATTTTAGTAACTATAACTTTGGCTTTTTATTCAGTTTGTGGTCTCGTTTTATCTGTAACACTGTAAGCTATGACATAAACTTGCCTTTTACTGCAAAAACTGCGTTTTTACGTGTGAGTACCATAAAACAGTGTAAATAATAGGTCTCCGGCAGAAATGGTGACATAAACAAATGAATAACCATCCATAATTCAACACTATTGTGTCGGTGGACTAAATGTGTTCGATGGGATGTTTTTCTGTGGACTCTTACCTTTCAAAATAAACCGTGATGTACAGCAATGAATGCGTGTGTGTGTTGGTATTACATGATATGTACGCCATATCTAATAAGCGTTTTCTGCTAAACTTACACAAATTTAGCAAATACATTCTTTATAAGCTTTCCACTGAAAAACAACTAGCTGCAATGGGTGCTTAGGGGATGTAGCTTTAAACTGATGTAGAGTTTTTCAAGATTACTCCTGTCTCTTTTGGTGTAATCTGTTCATAAACATGGACATATGGAAAAACAGCGCCTCAATGCGACCTCGTTGGGGCGCTGTGGAAGGGGTTAAAACTATTATGATTAGAAATGTGTTGAAAAAAATCTTCTCTAAGTTTTTCTCACCAAAAATAGAAACAGGGGGGCGAATAATTCTGACTTAAACTGTATATAAAAAGGTGTATATACATATATATATATATATATATATACATATATATATATATATATATATATATATATATATATATATATATATAAAATGGTGCTTTATAAAGGGAATTTTAAACAGTAATACAAAATAATTTATGTGACAATACAATCAAATTTTCATTTTAAATGAGGTCACACACACACACACACACACACACACACACACACACACACACACACACACACACACACACAGAGAAGAGACTCCAAAAAGTCTCACTAATACTGACATCTCTCCTCAGTCTATCAGACTTAAACACAGTTTTACTGATGATCCATACTCAACCCAAAACCCAGGATAGAGCGGCTCAGTGAATGTGGTCTGGACTGAGTGGATGAGGCTCATTGTGTCTCTATAGATGTTGTAGAAGCTCAGAGTTCCTGCACTGTGATCCACAAACACTCCTATTCTACGACTGATCCGCTTTACTGGGAGACGAGTCTGTGTGCTATTGTGTGTAAATAAGAAACTAAAAGAAGAGCAGAACAAACTCCAGGACTGAGCATTATGTCCAAACGAACTGTCTTTACTGTTTTCCTTTCTGCTGATGCTCTTATATGACACTGATATTTCTACATCTCCACTACAGTCAATCTCCCAGTAACAGCGTCCACACACACTCTCTCTGCACAACACCTGAAACACATCATCAAATCTGTCTTGATGATCAGGATATGGCTGTTTCTCTCTCACACAGTTTACCTTCGCCACATGTGTTACACTTTTGTTCTCCTCAGACAAAATTAGCTCAGTATTTGCTGTGTTTGGATCCAGTGTAAGAAAACAGGCATCTAAACACAAGAAGAGACACATTTATAACACAACATCCCCTTACTAAAGCTGTGTGTTTGTGTAAGTGAAAGAGAGAGAGTGTGTAGACATACATTTGTGCAGTCCTGCTGTAATCCTCTGCTCTCCTCCATGATCAAGACTGTAAACACACACAGATTGCCATTCAGTCAGTAAAGAAACACTGAACACACTTTATTTTCAGCAGATCTGCAGTCAGAATGATTCGGATCAAACATCACTCATTATGCAGATTCATTACAATAAGACATTTACAGTGTCCGCTGAATGCTGGATTCTGATTGGTTGATGAAGAATGGATTATATGAATGCATTAATTAATTAATGCATTAAAACAACATTGGTGTGTTTGTAGCTGTAAAATCAGCTTTTTATTGAGACATGGAAGTTTTAGATCAGATGTGAAAGTAGAAAACAGAATCTATATGCATATAGATTATATTTATTAAAATGATTTTACAAATCAAAAATAAAACTTAATGAAACATAATCAATAAAATTATATTTAATATTATAAGTAAAGGTATATAACTTTAAATTCACATTTTAATTTTCTATTAAATTAATAATTTTGAGCTGAAAGTATGTGAAAAAAAAATTATGTATGTGATTTCTGCAGATGTAATTGTTGTAAGTGTAACTAGTTGTCTTTGTCTCGATGTATTTGTAACAACAGTGTTTATCTGCAGGTTAAGTCATATATAAGACTTCTTAAGATTATATGAACGGAATTTCAGTTCCCCTTCGTGGGGAACTTCAGCACTATAAGTGGATTTGATGTTCTAAATCCACGTATGGGAGATTCGGTTCAGAAGCAACTTGTCTGAAAGAGTATTGAACGGGCCAATGAAGCAATGAATTGGCAGCGTAAACTTGCGCCTCTTGCTGTCTACAGCCACATCGAGCGAACGAGTGTCTCCCGGTCCAGAGCGAGTCCACGAAGCGGCAAATGGTCGAGCTGGGTTTTCTCCCTTGCCTGGCGTCCCTTTGGGTCCAGTCCTCCAGAGCGGTGCGTATTGTTGCAGTTTTTCTAAAAGAGCAACACAGTCGTGCAGCACGTCCTTTTCAGGATGGCGCTCCGACTGTGCGTTTCTGGTTGCGGGGGTTTCCTGGCTCCGAATGATGGGCACGATCACTGCATTACATGTTTGGGGGTCCAGCATGGTAATGTGGTGCTCGCAGGCTGTTCATGTCGTCGCTGCGATGCCATGACCGTCGCGCGGTTGAGATCGCGGCTAGCTTTTGTAAGAGAGCGAGCCACCCCAGTCGCCTCCTGCTCTGCAGCGGGCGCTCGGGCAGATCTGAGGGTTCCAGCGAGAGATAATCCGCCGCCTAAGGGCTCGCGGACCTCTTGCTCCTCCAAGCGCTCCATCCAAGCTTCGGGTACTGGGAGGGATCAGTCTAATCAAATGGTAGCTCTCACGCTTGCTGACACCGGAGATCAGATGTCCCCCGCGGCATTGGAGGGTGGGCTTTCATTGTCCGACGATGATCTGGACCCGCTCGCCCGCTTCTGGCAGGTGAGCGCTGTCAAAACGGATACTGAAACGGACATGTTAGCCGTGCTTTCCCGGGCTGCTTCGGCCATGGGTTGGAGATGGTTTATCCCCCAGCTCCGCAGCCGGACCGACTTGAGGGGCGTTCCCTTCTTCCCGGTGACGCACAGTAGGCTCACGCGGTCTTAAAGAGCACTTTTTTTCTGCTCGTGCTGCATGTCCCTCCACCCTCACCACTCTTGGTGGTGGAGCGGCCAGGGGGTATGTGGCGATTCCTCAGGTTGAGTGCGCGATGGCGGTTAATCCACGCGGCATCTCTTCTTGGCAGGGTCTGCCTCGTTTCCCATCCAAAGCCTGTGAGTTTTCGGCTCTGTCAGAGCTAGAGCTTACAAAGCTACGGACCAGGCTGCATCCGCCTTGCATGCGATAGCCACCTACCAGCGCTACCAAGCGCAGGCGTTGGCTGAGCTGCACGAGGGTGGGTCCAACCCAGGCTTACGAGCTCCGCACCGCCGCCGACTTAGCTCTTTGGACTACTGAGTATGCTGCGTGTGCTTTGGGGAGGACAATGTCCACACTAGTGATCCAGGAGCGCCACCCCTGACTAAAACTTGGCTGGTATGCCCGAAGTCGACAAAGTCCGCTTTCTTGACTCGCCCATATCCCAAGCTGGTCGACGACACTGTCTGCGAATTCACCCAGTAATTCGAGGCAGTGAGAGAGCAGTCTGATCGGATCCGTAAGCCCGCTCCGCCCGCCGTGCCATCCATACCTGCTCCTCGCCGAAGGCGCCTGCCTACGAGAGCTGCACCGTCCTCGCACACGCCTCTGGCGAAGCGAGCGCGTCGAGCACCTCGGAAGCAGGCAGGTCCCCCTGCCTAGAACGCCGCTAAGTCCGGCAATGGACCGCGAAGCGTCCCTGGGACAGGTCATCTGGAGAAGAGGGAACTTGCTCTTCCCCGCTGGAGGGTGGGGCGCCATTTCCAACAGCACCTTTCACTGCCATGAAAGTCTCAGACTGGCAGATTTCGGGCTGCTCCAGATGTGACAGCCCGAAATCTGCCAGTCTGAGACACTGTGCTCTCTAGCTCGCAGGTTCGGTGTGCTCCGCCAGTGGCTCACGAGCACTGCAAGCCCTGCCAGTCTGGGACGCGCCACCTCTCAGCTCGCAGGGTCTACATGCTCCGCTAGCGGCTCACGGGTGCTGGGGGGACGGTCTCCCTTCTCCCAGCTCCCAAGCCCCTTTTCCGGAGTCAGGGTGCGGAGCCAGAGCGAATCGCTCTTCTCTAGCTCTTCTGTGGGACCCTCCCGCTCCCCGGATCAGCACACCCGCTCCGAGCTGCCCCTCCGCGGGTACGTCAGCGATTGCTCTCGAAACGGCCTACCAAGTTCACGAGTGTGCATTTCACCAGGGTCAATCCCCTGTCCGCCCCTGTCTTGCGAGAAGAGATTGCTGCCCTCCTGGCGAAGGGTGCAATCGAGCCGGTCCCTCCAGCCGAGATGGAGAGTGGGTTTTACAGCCTGTACTTCATCGTACCCAAAAAGAGTGGTGGGTCACGGCCAATCCTAGATCTGCTCGTTTTGAACCGCTGCCGTCACAAGCTGTCGTTCAGAATGCTTACGCAGAAGCGCATCCTCCGATGCGTCCGCCCTCAGGATTGGTTTGCAGCCATAGACCTGAAGGATGCGTATTTTCATGTCTCCATTCTTCCACGCCATCGTCAGTTTCTGCGGTTTGCGTTCGAAGGTCGAGCATGGCAGTACAAGGTCCTCCCCTTCGGGCTCGCTCTGTCTCCACGGGTCTTCACCAAACTCGCGGAGGGTGCCCTAGCGCCCCTTCGGCTCGCGTGCATCCGCGTACACCATTATCTCGACGATTGGCTGATTTTAGCCCACTTTCGGGAGTAATTGACTGCGCACAGAGACGAGGTGCTCCGGCATCTTCGCAGATTGGGGTTGCAGGTCAACTGGGAAAAGAGCAAACTCGCCCCGGTGCAAAGGATCTCTTTTCTCGGAATGGAGCTGGACTCGGTCACCATGGCACTGGCTTTAAGATCGAGTTCCAAGACGCGCATGGCATGCGGGCACACACCGAGTCTCTGTTACTGCGCTGTGTCGCCGCACCCTCAGCCCCTGGAACAACCCCTCGTTCCTGCAGGCCGGTGTGCCTCTGGGACAGGCGTCCAGTCGTGTTGTTGTCTCAACAGATGCTTCTAGCACAGGCTGGGGAGCCGTATGTCGCGGGCATGCAGCTGCGGGCCTGTGGGTAGGTGCCCAGCTACATTGGCATATCAATCGCCTAGAGCTGTTGGCAGTGTTCCTTGCTCTCCACCGTTTTTTTCCAGTGCTGGAGCAACAACACGTGCTGGTCAGGACGGACAGTACGGCGGCGGCAGCATATATCAACCGCATGGGGGGTATGCGCTCTCGCCGCATGTCTCAGCTCGCCCGCCGTCTGCTCCTTTGGAGTCACCCGCAGCTGAAGTCAAAGCGCCATTCACATCCCAGGTATGCTCAACCGTGCAGCCGATGCGCTCTCACGGCAGCAGATTCACTCTGGAGAATGGAGACTCCACCCCGAGTCTGTCCAGCTGATATGGGCACGATTCGGGGAGACCCAGATTGATCTGTTTGCTCCCCCGAGAACGCTCATTGCCAGTTGTTTTATTCCCTGACCGAGGGCACTCTCGGCACGGATGCACTGGCCCACAGCATACGCAAGTATGCGTTTCCCCCAGTGAGCCTGATTGCGCAGTTACTGTGCAAGGTCAGGGAGGACGAGGAGCAGGTTCTGTTAGTTGCGCCCCTCTGGCCCAACCGGACCTGGATATCAGAGCTCTTCCTCCTCGCGACGGCCCTCCCATGGCAGATCCCTTTGAGAGAGGACCTACTTCTCAGGGACAAGGCACCATCTGGCACCCTCGTCCCGATCTCTGGAACCTCCACGTGTGGTCCCTAGACGCGAGGAAGACTTAGGTAACCTGCCGCCCAGTGGTTGATACCATCACTCAGGCTAGAGCCCCCTCCACGAGGCGCGCCTACACCCTAAAGTGGAGTCTATTTACTGAATGGTGTGTCTCTCGCAGAGAAGACCCCCGAAACTGCCAGATAAGTGTTTTGCTCTCTTTCCTTCAAGAGAAGCTGGATAGCAGGCTGTCGCCCTCCACTCTCAAGGTTTACGTGGCTACCATCTCCGCTCACCAAGACGCGGTGGCTGGCAGCACCGTGGGAAAGCATAACCTCATTATCCGGTTCCTCAGAGGTGCTAGGCGAATTAATCCACCCCGCCCCCCTCTCATGCCCTCATGGGATCTCTCCCTCATTCTTACAAGCTTGCGTACAGATCCCTTTGAGCCACTCGAATCAGTATCCTTAAGATTTCTGTCCTTGAAGACAGCTCTGCTGGTCGCGTTGGCATCCATCAAGAGGGTCAGGGACCTGGAGGCATTTTCAGTCAGTGACTGGTGCCTAAAATTCGGGCCGGATTACTCTCACGTTATCCTGAGACCCTGCCCAGGTTATGTGCCCAAGGTTCCTACCACACCTTTCAGAGATCAGGTAGTGAGCCTGCAAGCGGAGGAGGCAGACCCAGCCCTTTCTTTGCTTTGTCCAGTTCGCGCTCTGCGTATTTGTCTGGACCGCACTCAGAGTTTTAAATCATCTGAGCAGCTCTTCGTCTGTTATGGGGGTCGGCAGCAGGGAAGTGCTGTATCGAAACAAAGATTATCCCACTGGATTGTGGAAGTCATTACTCTCACTTAATAGAGCCGAGGTGAGCCATGTACCCCGAGAGTGTGTGCGCACTCCACTCAGAGCATCGCATCCTCTTGGGCGCGTGCTCGCGGTGCCTCTCTAACAGACATCTGTAGAGCTGCGGGCTGGGCGACACCCAACATATTTGCAAGGTTTTACAATCTGCGAGTGGAGCCGGTTTCCTCAAGGGTATTAGGTAACCCTTGGTGATTGAGGAAACAACTCGGTGAAGGTGTTGAAACATGCTTGTTGCGCCATTCTCCCTAACACGGAGGTACGCGCGCCTTTCTTTCTGTCAGTAAAGTTCCCCGTCAGGTGAGCCCTGCAGATTCCTCTGAGGCCCCCAGCACTGACTCAGCAGAGGAGTCACTTGCTGGCCCACTATGCTGTAGGTATGCCCACTGGTCAGCCCGCGTTTTGGGTATAGGTGCCCGCTATGCGTGATCCCCACTAGGCGATCCCATATGCTTACTCTGCCACGGTTCAGTCCCCCCTCTCGGGCGGACCCATGTCTTCCCTCTCCGCTTACCACTTTTTATTATGCGTACTCCCCTCCCTAGGGCTAGTCCATATGTACTTTGCCATCATATCTCCCCACTGGGTAGCAGATGGCCTCAGCAGCGTCCTCCCTATCGGGACTGCACGCTTCCCAACGTACTGTCGTATTATTCCTAGAATTATCTAGACGCTTGCGACTTCCCAAAAATATATCTAAATCCGTAAAACTTCTGTTGAAGTAGGATAAGTAAGGGCCAGGGACCATGTTGGAGGACCGCGCCTCTCATGATGTAGGAGCTTTCACGCTTGCTTGACTATCCTCTCATCGGAGGCGTTGGTAAGGTGCAGTCATTATGGCGTTTTCCATAGCTTCTCCCATTCGTGGATTTATAGATCAAATCCACCAATAGCATTGAAGTTCCCCATCTGAAGGGGAATGCTCTGGTTACTAAAGTAACCCTCGTTCCCTGAGGAGGGGAACGGAAATGCTATTTACCATCGCCATAATGACTGTCCCTTAGCTGTTAGTTCAAGTCTCTTCAGCTTAAAAGGATAGCGAGTGCTTGCTCCACCTGTGCTTATATGCGGATATAATAGGTAATGAAGCACACGGGCGCAAGCTTACGCTGCCAATTCATTGGCATTCATTGGCCCGTTCCATACTCTTTCAGACAATTGGCTTTCTGAACCGAAACCTCCCATTGTGGATTTATAGATCAAATCCACCAATAGCATTTCCGTTCCCCTCCTCGGGGAAAGAGGGTTACTTTAGTAACCAGAGCGATTTATTTAGTGCTAAATGCTAAGGATGTTTACTAATAGCCCGGTTGGCCCAGTGGAAAAGAAAAAAATATATAAATTTTGTTATTTCTTAAACATAATAATGGTCATGGAGGGATTTAAAAACATATAATAGTTTGTACTGAATTCAAAACTGGATCGGTAACCAGTACAGGTGTAATGCGCTCTCCTTTTTTTGTGCCTAAGTTTGTGCCTTTAACTTAGCAATAGATCTAAGATAGAAAAATATATTTTTGACAACCGCATTAATTTGGCAATCAAATTTAAGCTTAAAGTCAAAAATAAAACCAAGAATTTTTACAGAGGAATGTATTTTTTCCAGGAGGCCATATCAGATTGTCAGAATCTGAACCTTTTTGACCAAAAACAATAAATTCACACTTCCTCATTCGGTTTAACACTTCACATCAGCCATACAATTAAACAAACCTAAAGGGAGAATTGATCCCCAGATTTTATGGGGAAGTAGATTTAAGAATCACCAGCTTATAGATGGTAATTTATTCCATGCTTCTCAATTTTTTTTAACGAAAGTAAATAAAGAAAAAACAAAACAGGACCTAGTATCGAGCCCTGTGGAACCCCAACATTCATTGTATGACAGAAGAACAAGAGTTACCCAAACCGACTGAGACAGTTCTATCTTTAAAATAAGAAGAAAGCCAATTCAAAGCTAAACCCTGGATACCAACATGTTCTTTAAGTCAGTTATTAACCTAGTTAAGCCTTCAAATGTCACTTTAAGCTGAATACTAATATCCTGAAACATATCTAGTAAAATTTTATGTACTGTCTATCATTGCAAAGATAAAATAAATCATAAAACTATAATGTTTAGAAATGTGTCGATCCTTTCTCTGTTAAACAGAAATTTTGGGAAAAAATATCAAAGAATTAACATTTAACAGGAGAGCTAATAATTTTAACTACAATGGAATATTTCTTCAGCTTTTTATTTATACTTTATATATTAAGTTATTTTCGTGTTATGTCAGAAACAACAATGCACTCAAAGCCTCACACACACAAATTTCTTACTTGACATTGTTCTGAAACATTTGTCCAGATTTGGATTAATATCTGAAATATGAGTTAAATAGGTTACACAGCCTTGTTTTCAAAATAAATATTCACAACTATTATGAAAAAAAGATCAGAATGAGAATAGTTTCAGTTTAATAATAAATAATAAATGGGTTTAAAATTAGTTTTGGCTTTACATGAGGCTAGACATTGGTTATGCTGTAATTGAAAAGATCTTTAGCAAAAAAACAAAAAAACTTTTTTGCAAAAATAAACTAAACAAAAAAGAAAATAATAATAAAATTATTTGATTTATGAAAATTAATACAAACAATTTGGACACCTCCCTTTACATTATCATTATTTACTTTTGTGCATGAAGCAATTCAGTAAGGTAATGCAGTTGATTGATGGTTTATTCTTTTTTTTTGTTAGTTTTTTGTTTATGTAATTGTGGTTAAGTGTGAGTACTTATTGTGTTAAGTGTGCCAAGCACCCTACGATTGTTAGAATGAATTGCCCCAAGGGGATTAATAAACACTTTAACTAAATAATTGCAGCCTTAATGAGTTTTTTTTAAACTTTTGACTGGTTCATTCATTTATTTTCTTTTCGCCTTAGTCCCTTTATTAATCCGGGGTCGCCACAGCGGAATGAACCACCAACTTATCCAGCACATTTTTATGCAGCGGATGCCCTTCCAGCCGCAACCCATCTCTGGGAAACATCCATACACAAACATGGACAATTTAGCCTACCCAATTCACCTTTACTGCATGTCTTTGGACTGTGGAGGAAACCGGAGCACCTGAAGGAAACCCACGCGAACGCAGGAAAAACATGCAAATCTCCACACAGAAACTCCAACTGACCCAGTCGAGACTCAAACCAGCGACCCAGCGACCTTTTTGCTGTGAGGCGACAGCACTACCTACTGCGCCACTGCGTTGCCTTGACTGGTTCAACTACGGTAAAATAAATAAATAAACAACTTTCATGTAAACACATCTAAATAAAGCAGCATCAGTTCATTGTGGTCTCCTGAGGTCATATGAGTCATAATTCAAACTTATTCCAGAGAAAGTAAATTTTATTTTTTTTTCTACAAAGATCCGCTGTTTTTGTTATTTGTGGGCTTTCACTAGTTCAGGCGGACGTCGTTATGATTTGTGTTTGAATGCTGAAGTGCAGGAACTAATTAACAAACTCTAAATTCTCTCAAACTGAGAATTCTGCATTGCACATTTTTCATACAGATTACTAAAGCAAAGGACATTTATTAAGTGCATTCAGACTTTATGCAGGTGTGTCTCAAATATTTGCAAAGATTCAGCTGTTTTTTCTGACGCATTTGCCAGTCATGTCAGAAAACACAGAAAGAGACACATATTGGTTTGTTGTAATTTTGAATAAATACAAATAAAAATAGACCCTTTACAGTTTTCAAATCTGTGTTTGTCTCATCAGTACGAACAAAAGTGAGCATTTTAAGCTCTTTATATGTAATGCATGCTAAACGCGTATGTGTTTGCCAACCTTAGGGGATTAATTCACACTGGATTCCTTGATCATAAACATTATTGTAATGCTCTACAAGCTGTATATTCTGTATGCCTTAACCCCATAACCCTCACAGAAAACTGATTATCAGAAAAATACATTTTTTGTTTGTTTTTAAATATTAACGCACAAAGGCAGTGATGCTCCACATACTTGAGTTTGTCCAGTGTGTAGTTTGGATCCTCCAGTTGTTCAGAGAGCAGCTTGACTCCTGAATCTCCTGGATGATTGTAGCTCAGATCCAGCTCTCTCAGGTGTGAGGGGTTTGAAGTCAGAGCTGAAGACAGAAAACCACAGCCTTCCTCTGTCACCATACAGCCAGACAATCTACAAACACAGCAATAGTTCACATCACACAGTTGGACAATCACACATCTCTTTGTGTTGTGAAGATGCTGACTGCTGTTTCTGCTCATGTCAACAGCAGTGATGAACACACACATCCTGATTAGCTCTCCTTATTGATCGAGCCCTCGCATCAGCAAACACACTCAACAAGGACTAAAAATAATAATATGTTTTAACTGTACAGAGCAAAGACATTGCTCATAATACATCACACTAAACTGTAAAGTCTGCTGTGAGGAATAAGCCACATTTGACCTCAGAAGGACATCTTAAAGTAAAGTATAAAGTGTTGATTTCATTATTTATATTTAGATTATATTGTGGATCATGTTGCAAATAAACTAAAACACACACACAACCCCATTCTCTTAGTGTCTTTGTCTCCTGTCTGACAGTCACTAGGGCTGTAGTCAAATCCACCTTTGTCGAGTCCAAAAGTGATTTGATGTCAAGTAAAGTGCTACGCTAAATAATTCTCCACTTAATTAATTGTATTAGTTTTTGTTATGACAGACATTCTAAAATAATAATTTTGTATTTTTTGCAATGATCAAAAAGGATGAGCAGAGTAACAACACTGTAGAATCAAGTTTCGCTATTTTATTTATTGCATTGTAATTCCACTAGTTGTATAAGCCATTACAAACATACAAACAAACAAATAAAAAAACCCTCCAAAACTCAATTGCAGATTAACTACAATAAACATGTTCACATTTCCCCCCTTTTTTTTTAAAGAATCCAGTATGATAAATATTTTTTATTAATGATATGATATATTCCGTTCAATTGCCCTGATCAGGTTATGGTTAATATTCAGATAACAAGCAGTGGTTGTCGGTTTGGATAATTAACTAAAATAAGCATCTATAGTTTGCCTGCATGCAAGCAGTCCTTCAAAAAGGGTTTGCATGACTGTTATAATGCTTAACAGTGATGCCTTAACTATAATAGTGTAAATAATAAACCTGATGTGATGCTTAAGAAAGTTTAGGTTCAACATAAATTATATATTTTATAGTTTTTGCCTTTTTAGCTGGCAATTGTGGAAGGTTAAATCTAGTTTTGAATTGTCAAATGCTTTATATACGCAGGTGCAGATTTCTTTTTTATTATTAATAAGCACATTATAAACTGATTACAGAATCTAGTTAGCTGTTTGCTAGCACCCAGATTAACATTACCAGTATTATTTTTCCCTTAGCAACCAGGTCTCTTAAGAAATAGAATGTTGTCCCACGTTTTTCTAAATGAACATGATTGATACACACTTGCACAGCGCACTCATATGGAGGTGGAGCAATATGACAACGCTTATCAGATAAGAATATCAATGCCCCTTCTAAACACACTGTGGATTTAACAAGTAATGTTACACGTTTTCTGAACAAGCACACTCAACAACTGGCTTTGTTTCATAGGTGAAATAGCATACAGTATGTTATTGCTGGATTTGGTTGAGACTAATGTCCAAGTTTGAGTAAAAATATTAATGAGTTTGGCGATAGAAAAAACGTCTTGAATCCGGACTCGAGTACTAAAACCAGGGCTCGACATTACCTTTTTTGTAGTTTTCCAAAGTTACTAGCTACTCTGCATTTTCAGTGGCCACAATTTTGTTATAAGTAAAATACATTTAATATGCTTAAATTTGTGCATGCTAAAAGTACCACCAAAATTATAATATTAAATATAATTTGTGAAAAAATATGATTAATAATATCTGAAGTGGATCAAAATCTTTCATTAAAGTTGAAGTAAAACCAAAACAGCTATTCTTGTCTTAGAACACATTTGATTAACTTTTTTTATCCACTTCAAATGTTGACTTATACATACACTATCTGCTTGTTAAGTGTGACGTCACACGAAGCGGCTTCCGGGTCCAAGCGCTCTATTCAACTAAATGGGGAAACTCATGAAATGGTAATAATAAATGTTTACAAAACAATTTAATACTTTCGAAAATCACAATCGCAATATATATGTCCATGCCTAATATCCGATGGCCAGAAAGTGATTCATTTTTTATAAATTGTTACATTTTTGGTATTTGTTATGCAGCAAGCCCTGAGATTGTTGTGTACACTATGATTTTATATAAAATTAACTTTAATGTGTGACAGGAATAAAACGTGATCATAAACGAATGATTTCTCCACTCAAATGAATGGCGGCTTGGACCCGGAAACAGTATTACATACGTCACAAACATGTCACCACTTAACAAGCGGATAGGCCATACCGTATAAATAGAGTAACTTCTAATGAATATAACAAAAATGTAAACTGTTAAGACACTTTTAATGCATATTTTTAAACTATTAACTATTTATTTCAAAAGAAAAAAAAAACTTCTTAAAAGTAAGCTCTGCACTAAAGTACAAGGGGGAAAAAAATCAATTACAATTACCAAAACTTGAATGTACACAGGGTATATGTAGGAAGCAGAGAGAGAAATTCAATACCTTTAAGACCTTTTTAAAGAGTCTGTTTATACATTTTAAAACTTTATTGCCATTTTAGGTTTCAACCGATACCATTGATTGTCAACATTTGAACTTGCAGTATATTTACCAAATTCAGTAACAAAAAGTAAAACTAAAAAGCTGCTTGTGAAAACTCCTATTTAATGCAATATAATTCAGAACGGTGGGAATGAAGCACAAGACAATTATTTACCTGACTGCTGCTGTGAAAGGTTCAGAAGAAAATAAAACAATTCGAAAAAAAAAAATTGTGTGGATGATCATTACAAATTTCTTAAATATATAAATTATGTTTTTACATTGTAAGATGCATTCTAAGGGATCAGGTTTCACTGCCTATTTGTAAGAGACAGTTTCATTTCTCCAAAGCAATGCAAATAGTAAGTTTGAGGCACTTCAGGTCTGACTGCCTATGTGTGAAATACAGTACCATGTCTCCGAAGTAATGCATATTGTAAGTTCTAGGCATGGCTGTGTCTATTGTCTAACAAATGGCCAAGTGATACTTTCAGGGCAAGACCCAGATACAAGATTGGCAAGATTGGATTTTTCAACTAAAACTGTCATGGAAGTTTTTCTCTCTACTAATAAGCATTGCCCCTTAAATTGTGTTTTAACTGAGTGCCAGGCTGCAATAGTTATTTTATTTATTTTTTTTATAAACGACACAGCAACAGCGAGTTCTCATTAAAGGATCCTGATTTGAAGATGCCCAAAAATTCTCCTGGTATATCTCTTCTTTAATTCACAACATGGGGCTTGACAAACTCTGACATTTAAACAAATTAATACAACTTTAGACTCCTATTTAATACAATTCAACTTATTCATGTATATAACAACACTGATCTTGATTTTTCATGGTCGACTGTGATTTTCCAATACCAGATTTTTGAAACCAGAAAAAAATAAAGAGTATGTGACATCTAATGTGTTTTTTTCAAATGCTGATTAAATATACTTACAAATTTAAATAATAAATTAAAAATATTATATTAAAAACAATCTATTTTTGTGAAAGTATGCTACATGAAACCTACATATAGACTAATAGTAAAAATGCTAACTAAATCTCTTCCAGATGGCACCTATAGACCAGCAGGATTAATGTTGTTGCATTGATTAGTGTAGTAAACAAAACAGGGATCAATTTCATTAACTACATAGCATCCCAATTTTGCAGATTAAATTCAGGCAAAATTTAGCATACAACTTTACATTACATAATCATAATTATACAAAATTTAATACCATGAAAAATAGCATGTAAGACTTTATATTACTTTAATGACCTTCAACTACTCTAAATTGATTTGTAAACTTTTAATACTTTTAAGACACCCTGACAGATCTATTAAAATGTCATAATCATCTTTAATCATCAGATGCATGCCTTCATGAATTAAAGGTGCAGTAGGTGATTGTCTTCAGAATTGTTTTTTTGTTGTTGTGCTGGTCACTTCACATTCTGATGTAATGATTATAAAAAAATCTAAATTTATTTATGTGTAATTTTATATTTTGAATAAAGCCTAGGACAAAAAAATAATAATAATCCGATGATCATTTGCACGTTCACGTGCAGCACGTGACATGCTACTGAAGAGAGAGTGTCAGTAGGCAAACCCAGCATCAACCTGACCTTCTTTCTGAAAGACCAACGTGGCCTTTCAGATGTTATAAGGAAAACTTTATGTAAACTTGAAGCATGACAAACAATACAGCAATTTGTGGGTTAAATACCTGTTTTGTATGGAGCCTATTATTGCGTTGTAGTGATAGTTGCTGTGTGTGCCGTTGTGATGCCGTTTGCGGTCAACAAAAAATACGACTACTCCACTCAGGCTTCTCTCCTCCTCACCTGTTTGATTGTGCACGCGCTTTATATATTCTAGCAGGTGCCAGTTATGCCCACGTGACCAAAACAAAAAACGTCACTGTGAAACCCAAACTAATCAGTATACAAATAAACATTATAATTAAATGAAAAGTAATATGGCTCCTATAGTTGTAAATACATATAATTAGTGTGTGCGTTTGTATTATTGTATTGGTTTAAATTCTAATAAGAAAGAATTGTCAAAAGGGCCCCAAACACAGACTGAGATTGTTATGTATGTATATTTTTTGACAGAGTTGCCAAAAGGTTTGACAAATTCTTAAATATATCTTAACTAAACTAAATCAACATTAAAACAAAAATAGGATAATATAAAAATATAAATAGAGAACATAGAGACAATTACTTAAAATGGCCTTTAAAATAAACTGCTTACTTTAACTGTCATATTTAAGTATATTAGAAAAAAGAGAAGCTTTAATTTGAAAATGCAACATTTTGCCGTTTACCCAGTAATAGTTTTAAATATATTTGGCTATACACGTAGGTTTGTATAGATATGAATATAATCACATCCCTGCCAATGTTTTTTCTTCTTCTGCCAATACACTGAATGGGGGTTCACATTTCTTAACCCAATTTGTAACCATATATTTGTGGTCATTGTTGAGCGTAAAACCATTTACCTCAGTGTCTCCAGTTTACAGTTTGGACTCTTCAGTCCATCAGAGAGAAGCTTCACTCCTGAATCCTGCAGGTCATTGTTACTCAGGTCCAGCTCTCTCAGCACACAGTTTGGGGATTGTAGAGCTGAAGACAAACTCTCACAGCACTGAACAGTGAGATTACAGCCCTGTAGCCTGTGTAGAGGACAAACACAATATTTATATGGTCATCTGGGGGCTCATGCATCAACAATGCATGTGCATACAATGAATATGCATAGACCAGCTTTCACGCTCATGGTCAGGACATACTAACATCAAAATTAATATGAGAATGTGCATTCCTCCACACCACCTTTATAACCAATGTAAAATTACATATTTAATGCTTTGTTTATTCTCCGCAAATAAACATGTAGAAAATTATAATACTAATGTAGATTAACTTGCATGCATATCCACATTAATAATCTGTGACAAATTATAATGCAGATTAAAGTGCTTGCATATCTACACCATTATTACGGTAGTAAATTAGCTCAAGGTTATTCTTCCCGCGCCTTTCCCGCCGTTATAATGTTGCGAGTTATGATTTAGATTTCAATGCTCGCGTACCTCGCGCCTAGCGGGAGGAAGATTCATTTGAAATGGGCTTGAATAAAGAGGCAGAAGAGGAAGAGGAAATGATGGGAAAACCTCAGAGTTTGTAAGCACAAACCAAGCAAACCAAACGTAATCAAATTCAATATAACCCTTCTATTGTCTCTTTAGGGTTGAATTTAGTTCACACCAGTTTAGATGTTGGGAGAAAGGTGATACTTGTGGTCTGTTCGTGATGTCCGAGCTCCCGTTGTTGAGCACGTGGTTGGTTGGGTGATCCTTTGTTCTCCTGAGGGTTGTAGTGTTTGAAGTTGGAGCCGCAAAAGTTTCTGAACAGTGAAATGTCAGAGCGCGGTGCGATTAACCCTTTCCGTCTGGGTTTCCGCCTGCTTTCTTGAAGGTTTTGATACTTAGGTTTGTTAGGAAGTTGTTGAGTTGGAAGGTTTCAAAACAGCGTGGTTAAGAGCAGAGAGGGGTGCGAAGAGGGAGTTCGAAAAGAGAGTTTGAACAGAGAGAGAAGGGCGTAGCTCTTGGTCCTAAGCATATATAGGGCAGGTTCGGATCCACCCTTCATGGAAAGTTGACCAATTAGAAGCTAACTTCCTGGAATACTAATTTTACAACCCGTTGTTCGAGGCAGGAGAATTTGCATATAGGCAAATTTTATGCAAATCGGGACAAAAATGTTACAGTCTCTTAAAACATTAAAATGTTGCACTCATATTAAAATAAAATGTCAACTATCGATTTGTACAGCGAGTAAGCTTTTCGAAAAGTCCAAACTTGAACAGTATAAGAGGATGTTTAGCTTAGGTACAGTTAACATTATATGCAGGGGTATTAAAACCAAAAATATTAATACAAGATAAAGGGAAAATTTGCAAAACATATGATTAAACATAAAGAGATTTAAGTTTATATGAAAACATCAGTGTTAAACAAGCATTTTAAAGAGTCTTTGGGTCATAAATACCTTGAAATCAGGTTTCGAGTCTCTAGACACCAGTATTAAACCAGTATTAAAAATAGCGTTGTGGGCCTAATTAAGCATATACATGTGTGCACAGTTTAAAAACTATGCAGATTAATTCCTATTATTAAGAATATGTATTATTGTCAGTCACTTTAAACATTTTAAATAGTCTGAACATTAACTGTGCTTGCAGGTAAAAAATGTGCTTTTAAAGGTTCATAAAAAATGGCGCTGTTCTTAAAAAAGTAAAAAGAAAACTGCTGCACTTAAATTTAAAGTATTCATAGTTGCCTATTCATCAAAAGTTGGAAATGTTGCTTGGACCTCATAAATATAGGCTATATGTCATATTCATACACTTTTAGACAAATCTTGAAATGTTAAATTTACATATGACAGGGTTCATACAGGCACAGCCTAATGAAAATCAATTCCAGCACCTATTTTTTTTTCAAGACTGACATGCTATGTATTGAAGACCTGAAATGTATTCTCAGCAACCCATTAAACATTGCATAGGAATAGATACACATAAAAACCATTATTAATAATAATAATAATAATAATAATAATATTTATTAATCATATATTAATAATATAATAAACCTGCACTTAATGCTTGTGAAATCTTTTTTGTACTCAAGGAAAAATACTATTACACTGCTAAAATAACACAAATTTTAGTAAATAATACTAATATTAGGTAAAAGTACAAAGTACTCTTTTAAAAAGTACTAGTTGGTTACTTTTGAAAAAAAAAAATCAGATTTTCATTATGAAATCACTTTTTTAAGTGTAAACCTGATTGAATGGTTTAATTGCTTAAATCTCAAAGCTACATGTATAGGAATTTGCACTAACAAAGGAAGTATGGTCGATTTTTCCTTTCATGACAATTAATCTTTTTTCAATAGCATTGGCAAAACTACCACATAAACTTTAAGGCCATAGAGACACTTTTTGCCCATTTTTAAACAATATTTTCAAGCTTTGAAAGGTTTAATTAAAGTATATGGTAAAAATATTTAAATTTAGCCTTTTATTTAAATATTTTACACTATTTTTCTTTACAATATGGCAAATCTGTTTCTTAAATAGCTGTACATCACATGTAGATTTTATTTTACACTTGATCTTAATCTAAAATACAAAAAAAAAAATAATACAAGTACACTGTCAGTAAAAAAATAAATAAATGACTTCATTTTACTTGAAGTATTTGAAATATGACAACAATACATTTATCAAAGCAGTGCTTTAAGAGCCTTATTGTTAATTTTGATAAATAAACAATACGTAACAACGAATTGTTTTGACCTGTAATGCTTTAAGACAGATCAGAATACAGCTAAATGTATAACGTTAAATCACACAAATACCTCATCCAGAAACATTTCCAGCATAATTCTTTTGTCGTAAAGAAATAAGTCCCCCTTTGCTTAAAGTAAGTTTCACTTCACAATACAGCCAAAAAAGAAGACCATTTGCATTGTCATCGATCATGCATCAATCTAATTCGAAATACTTGATAACTTTGAATACTTTTGAATAAATTTAGTCAAGGAATAAAGATAAATAATGTCTACTTTAATAGTGGAGAGATCGCGATTGTATTCAACCTTAGCACACAGGCGATCATGAGAGGACTTGCAGTTCATTTGAAAAAAAAAGCCTATTTAGGAGCTAGCATATCTGTTTTAGCGATTTGCGTACATGAATGCGCTCTCTCGTGTTAAAATAAAGCACTCGCCACATTTGCAGAAATGAGTAATTGCGCAATACCTCCATTCCCGCGCCGCCATTCAGAATGTATTTAGAGGAGTGACAGGTCAGAGGCGAGTCGACTGGCTGTCGGAGAGCGAAACGTGTATGTAGATCATCCAAAAGGCAGGAAATATGTCCGCGGTTTAATTACTCTGCTAGACATCTCTATAGTGAAAACATCCGAGAAGCATTATTCCAACAAAACATTTGTTTTTAAGTTGTTTTCTCTGTCTCTGCAACACAGAAAGCCTTTGTCCCGCCCTTACGTTTCACACGACTAGAAAAGGTCGACTGTGATTGGCTACTTTTCATGTCAGTCAAATCACCCTTCAGAATCAATGCTTAAACTTCGGAAACTGATTTTCAGCAGCTTATGTCACAATTTCACAAAGCACTAAAATAAACATTCTAAGCACAGCGTTGTGATCGTACGCTTCACCAAGCAGACAATGCTGATCACATCGATGTTATATTACGCATCAAAGGATTAAAAGTGTTAATTGTTTCTTTCATTATTTGGCGATTCCTCCGCGTACCACTAGGAGGAAGCCCGCGTACCACAGTTTGAGAACCACTGGTCTAATGCAACACTACATGTGAGAAACATTGCAAATAATTAGTAATTGATAAAATATTAGACGTTACTGTCACACATCTTATAGAAGTATCATATCAATTATGAAACTGATATTGATATAATGAAGTTGATTTGTGTGCAAATCAATACAGCCTATTGCAGTGACAGTGTTGGCCTTATTAAAGGGTATTGCCCTTAATAATTCCATGTCTATATATATATATATATGCTGTTTCTTTAACCTGCAAGTCTTTATTTTAAAAAGTACATAGATCATACAGTACTGTCTGCTTCTCAAGCTTTATGAGGAGTGTCATTCATGTCTGGTGCACTCAGAAGACAATCGCCTGTGATATGTCATTTGGTTTTTGATTGTTAGGATGTTTTAGGCATAGTTATAATAATATTTATACAATATAGTTTTAATAATATTTATACATGTTCAAACTAGTGTTACTCTGTCCGCTTCAGTAATGTCCAGTGGCAGAGTAACAGCTCGTGCAAAGGATGAGACGGACAAAAGTAATCAATGCATGCCCTTCTTTTACTTATTTTAGTATTGTTAGGTTCACAGTGCAAACAGCTCTCGGGTGGAATAACTTGAGTGAACATAAAACAAAGAGTAATGCATGAAAAAAAATGACTTCGAATAATGTTTCAAGTATTTTGTGATGCATGTTAAAATGTGCTCCTAAAAGTACGTGGCTCCTGCCCGCCCCCCACAGGTTAATAGTAAGCTAATGTAATTTCATAATGCAAATCTTAAATTCATGCTAACCAATAAATGATCAAAGGAAATGTATTAATGTAATACAATATAAATTGATGTTTACTTTAAACTGTAATTATATTATTCTATTAAATTATTAAATATATTAAATTTTTTGTCAAATAAAATATTTTTGTAGAGTCATCCACCATCATTTTGTGGCTAAAAAGTATCGATTCAGGCACCGTTTTGGCACTGGTATCATTTTAAAACTATCGATTTAGCAACGGTATCAAAAAAAACCCAAACGATACTCAACCCTACTTTGAAGGTGCTGTATACTTTTATAACTGACCTGTCTGCAGTTTACACACAAAAGAAAAATACAACACACACATATTCTCGAGTCAGTTATAAAATGATACTCCATGAGAGATTTCTTAAATTAATCTACTACTATATTTTAGAGAAGCGGGAGACACAATAAAAAACTGTTCTCTTTAAATTTCCTTTGCTTCATTAATTACATCAGCTAGTGCTTATAGATAATGTAGTTTATTTGCTGTTTATTAAGGGATAGATCACCCAAACATTTACCCATCTTCAAGTGGTTCCAAAGCTTTGAGCTTCTTTATTCAGTTTGATAAAAAATTTTTTTTTTAAAGACAGCTGAAAAACGTTAGCCATTGACCTAGATAGTAGGGAAAACAAACGTTATGCAAGTCAGTGGTTACAGGTTTCCAGCTTTCTTCAATTTTTTTCTGTTATGTTCAACAGTAGAAAGAAAGGTTGTCGATAGATTGTAGAAAGGTTTATAACCACTTGAGGGTAAGTAATCAGTCTATTTGCATTGTTGAGTAAACAATTCCTTAAACAACCACTGCCAATACATTAATCTGAATATTAAAAAAAAAACTCTAAAATATTAAGTAATAAGCAATTATTTACTGTATGTGTAAGGACCCACAATATTAATATTGTACATGTTCATCAACATAATATATTGTATTATTTCATATAGTAAAAGTCTATTTCTTACATAAAAGCAAAAAGAACTTTGACTTACAGTGCTCTTTTGGAGGTTTTGATGACTGCTGATAGTCTCATGAGACACTCGTCTGATTTCTGGAATTTCTGAAGCTCAAACTCCTCCAGTTCCGCCTCTGATGTCAACAACACAAAGGCCAGGGCAGACCACTGGGCAGGTGAAAGGTAAGCAGATGAAAGACTTCCTCTACTGAGGTGGGACTGAATCTCTTTCAGCAGAGTTTGGTCATTTAGTTCATTCAGACAGCACAACAGATTGATGGATCTCTCTGGAGACAGATTCGCATTAAGTTTCTGCTTGATGTATGCAATTATTTCCTCTTTGCTCTGGTCTCTGTCATCTTGCTGTGTCAACAGGCCTCGTAAGAGTTGTCGATTGGACTGGAGTGACAGACCGAGAAGGAAGCGAAGGTAAAGGTCTAGATGTCCATTGTCACTTTCCAGAGCCTTGTCCACTGCAGTCTTCAGCAAATTCCTCATTGACTCATTTCTGTTTTTCTTGGCTTGTGTCTTGTTGCTGTCTAAAATCAGATGTTCATAAAGAGCTGCAATGAACTCTTGAATGCTCAAGTGAAGAAAGCAGTACATGGTACCAAGGATGATTCCTGTCTCCTCCTTAAAGATCTGGGTACACATGCCTGAGTACACCGATGCCTTATAGACGTCAATGCCACAGTCTTTCAGATCGCTCTCATAGAAGATCACATTGTTTCTTTCCAGCTGCTGGAAGGCCAGTTTCCCCAGTGAAAGGATGAGGTTTGGATCCCAGGAGACATCTGCTGTGTTTTCTCCATCATACTTTCTTCTGCTCTGCTGGATCTGAAAGCGGAGAAAGTGTGTGTACATCTGTGTCAGAGTCTTGGGAGATTCCTGCAGTGTTTCAGCATGAGCCATGTGTTTCAGTTCAATATTTATGTTCTCCTTCAAAATGTTTTGGAGAACAGTGGCTGAAATCCAGCAGAAGACTGGGATGTGGCACATAATAAAGAGACTCTTTGACTGTTTAATGTGATCAATGATTTCTCTGGCCTGATTCTGATCTGTGAGTCTCTTTCTGAAGTACTCTTCCTTCTGGGCATCATTGAATCCTCGTATCTCTGTCAGCCGGTCGATACAATCAGCAGGAATCTTACTGGCAGCTGCTGGTCTGCTGGTGATCCAGATGAGAGCAGAAGGAAGCAGATTTCCCTTGATGAGGTTCGTCAGGAGAACATCCAGAGAGACTGCTGAAGATACATCACGACACGTCTCATTACCAGCAAAGTTCAGAGGAAGACGACATTCATCCAATCCATCAAGGATGAACAGGACTTTGAATCGTGTGCTTCTTGTAAGGTTCAGTCCTTTAGTCTCTGGGAAAAACTGAGTTATGAGGTCTTTTAAACTTTGTCTTTCTTTCTCCTTTAAGTTCATCTCTCTGAATGGAAGAGGAAATATGAAGTCGATGTCTTGATTTTCTTTTCCTTCTGCCCAATCCAGAACAAACTTTTGCACAGAGACTGATTTCCCGATGCCAGCAACTCCTTTTGTCAGGACAGTTCTGATCTGCTTGTCTTGTTCTGGTGCTTCAAACAAATGTTTGCATTCAACCTGTATCTCTAGTGACTGATGACGTCTGGAAGCAGCTTCAATCTGTCTGATCTCATGTTCAGTGTTGACCTGCTCACTCGCACCCTGAGTGATATAGAGATCTGTGTAGATGATATTCAGAAGTGTGGAGTCTCCTTGCTGAGCATTTCCTTCAAACACACTTTGATATTTCTTCTTCAGGCTACATTTCAGTTGATTAATGAAGAACAGCTCACCTAAACAAAGGAGCAAAAATAAAACAAAAATTTTATAGTCTTAAGATTTCCAGCTATATTAATAGTAAAAGTCTCCAATCTGGGTGGCACAGTGGCTCACAAGGTGACTGTCTTAAGTCCCGGCTGTGTGGAGTTTGCATGTTCTCCCCGTGTTTGTGTGGATTTTCTCTGGGTGCTCCGGTTTCTCCCACAGTCCCAAAGACATTAATAAATAAATTATAAATAATTGGCCGTAATGTATGTGTGTGAATGTGATAATGTATAAGTGTTTCCCATTACTGGGTTGCAGCTGGAAGTGCATCCCCTGTGTAAAACATATGCTGGATAAGTTAGCGGTTCATTCTGCTGTGGTGACCTCTGATGGGACTAAGCTGAAGAAAAATGAATGAATGAAAGTTTCCAGTCTCTTACTAAGAGTTTCAACCTTTTCTAGTACACCAAATACTACTGACAAAATGTGCAGTTTGGTACCCTGTTTGAAAAATATTCTTTTTTTAATCTAATTTGTATGTTTATATTAAGGGTGGAGCCGAACCCGAATACGGTATTCGGAAAGGCACGAATAGCGTGTTTTTACGAATACTTGATTCGAACAAATACTTGAAAAATTATTTGTATTCGGGAGCAAGAAAAACACTATCAAAAAGCAGCGTTTCCTCATAAGACCACAGTGCATGCCAGCGTGAGTGAGTGAGAGAGAGTGAGAGAGAGAGAGAGAGAGAGAGAGAGAGAGAGAAAGAGACGCTCAGTAGTCGGAGGGCGGGGCGGAGATAAAAGGTGTCAGGAGCAAGCTTCTCCACAGCAACAGACAGAAGGCTCGGCTGAGCAAAAAAAAATACTTCACTGCATCACTATTTTTGTTAAATAGATTTTTGTACCTTAATTGGGTTCCAAAGGCAGTTTATAAACTTGTAGCGGAGTTGAAGCGGAGTTTGATATTCTATTACATTATTGACGTCTGCAATCGGGTGCTCTGTTTAAGCAACGTTAGCTCTGTTAGCGCGGTAATTTAGACAATAGACTGTTGACAGAGTAACGTTAACGTTCGTTTATAAAGGTTAAAACGATGCTTTTGCAGTTGTGTCGAATAGTATGCACTTATGGGAGTTATATGGTACGTCTAAATTACTGTCTTTTGCAGACAGCAAGATATATGCTATAGGCTAGTTAACCTTAGCATAGCTTCCAGTCACTTTTTATTAACTTGAAACTCCTCAAATACATTTGAGCACCCAGAAAAAGAGTGAAAAAGACTACTGCTGAGCCATTTCTTGGTCCTTTACCAGTCAAAAGAAAAAAAAACCTTCATGTTCTGTGTGGAAGCATTTTACAGTCAGTGGAGCTGCAGATAAAACAAAGTGATACTGTATAATGTTTACAAAAGTGAAATCAGCAGAGGCAGAGATATTAAACATCTGTCAACATCTTCTATCCATAATCAATCATTCATTTCTTTTCGGCTAAATCCCTTTATCAATCTGGGGTTGCCACAGTGGAATGAACCACCAACTTATCCAGCATATGTTTTACGCAGTGGCTGCTACCCAGCACTGGGAAACATCCATACACTTTCTTTCACACACATACAATAGGGACAATTTAGCTTACCCAATTCACCTGTATTGCATGTGTTTGGACTGAGGGGGAAACCGGAGCACCCGGAGGAAACCCACGCCAACATGGGGAGAACCCAGTCGGGGCTCGAACCAGCAACTTTCTTGCTGTCAGGCGACAGTGCTACTCACTGTGCCACCGCGCAACCTCCTATGTAATGTATTATCAAATGCACTAAAAGCATCCTCTCCTGATACTGTCTGGTAACCCCCCACAAGCATCAATCCCCTCAATCGGCCCAACTATGTTCTGCTAAATCCTCCACAA
This sequence comes from Danio rerio, assembly GCF_052040795.2. Taxonomy (NCBI): domain Eukaryota; kingdom Metazoa; phylum Chordata; class Actinopteri; order Cypriniformes; family Danionidae; genus Danio; species Danio rerio. Next base: position 56,012,263 of record NC_141024.2, read on the forward strand.
GCACCAAACCATCAACACAGCCACATTCTGCCCCAGCAAGTCAGTTTCAAACAAAAAAAAAAACAAGCAAACAAACTTTGTGTCTGTTTTGTGGCAGGCAGATGACAAAAGCAGGGCTGTATCTTTTAGTATTATATAGAATACTTTTGTTCTGCCAGATCTCCCAGGCAGGGGTTTATTTAGATTTATTTAGTTAATATTAGTTTTTTGGAATTATGTGCATTGGAAAGAAGTTCTTTCAGAAGAAGAACAGTTTTTTGAAGTATTATTTATTTTTATTCTGTCTATTCAGTGTCCTTCAACAAGAACGGTGGTGGTGGGGTTCATAATATTCACAATGGTATTTTATTAGTTGTTGGTTTAACCATGGATGAGATAATGGCTTCTATGTTATTTTCTTTTCAATGACATTTCTTGTCACATGTTCAAAAACAACAGCCAATATTGCATGTCTATAATTTATATAATGGGTATAATTAAACAATACTTTCACTATAAATGTAAATTAGAAGTGTAATAGAAAAATATATATATTTTTGCGCCATTTTGAATTTTACTCGAATACAAATACAAATACTTTTCCCCCCTCAACAAATACAAATACAAATACCGGCTGCTCCGCACATCCCTAGTTTATATGTTTGTATATACCCCTGAAAGAGTTGTTTTGACGTACCATTTTTTTATTTTAAATTTTAAAATATATTATTTAGGTCATATATATTTTTTTTGTAAAAGAGTTTTTTTTTTTGTCCATACATCTAAATCCCATTCAATGGCTGTCAAGGAGTTTGGAATATGCTTTAATGATATGAAGAATCTAATTCTGACAGTTTGGCAGTGTGATATGGAGATATTATTAGAACTGGTTCGACACTCTATGGTATGGATAATTATTTATGCACCAAGGTTAATTTTTAATTTTTTTTTATTTACAGTTACAGATTTGGGCATTCTTAAGGAACATGTCACTACAGTTAAGACTGTTTTCTTTGACTGTCCCATCTTCACAAGGTTCATAGTTTAATTAATATTGATATTTTTTTTATTGTAGATGAACATAAGTTGTTTGTGATGTCAGGTGATGTTATTTCTGATGTGTAAAAACAAAAGACATACAGTTTATCTGTTCTCCTTCGGATGGGGAACTCCAATGCTATAGTGCAATTATTCTACTTATGGGAATTTAGTTCAGAAAGCCAATCCTCTGAAAGAGTATGTAAACGGGCCAATGAAATGCCAAATGAATTGGCAGCGTCAGCTTGCGCGCCTGATGCTTGTTGCAATCAATTTAGCCTAAAAGCACAGCGAAAGTAAGATGAGGCATCCTTTTTGCTTCAGAGACTTCTACAGCCTTTTGAGAGAGTCGATAAGGGTTCCTCCTGCTGATATCCAGCAATTTCGAGCGAACAAGAACGGTCTCCCGGTCCAGAGTTTGTACACACAGCGGCAGACGGTCGAAGTTGCAAATTTCCTAAAAGAGCAACACAGTCGTGCAGCACGTTCTTTTCAGGATGGCGCTTCAACCGTTTGTTTCTGGATGCGGTGGTTTCCTGTCCCCGGATGATGAGGACCAGCACTGCGTTGCATGTCTGGGGGTCCAGCATGTTAATGCGGTGCTGGCGGGCAGTTCATGTCGTCATTGCGATGCCATGTCTATTGCGCAGTTAAGATTGCGGCTAGCCCTTGCAAAAGGGCGAACCATCCCAGGGCAGGTCTGAGGGTTCCAGTGGGAGATTATCTGTCGCCTCCGGGCCCACGGACCTACCACTCCTCCAAGCTCTCCATCCAAGCTTCGAGCGGAGCAAGCGATCCGTCTAACCAGATGGTAGCCCTTACGATGACACTGGGGACCAGACGTCCATTGCTGCATCGGACGGTGGGCTTTCATTGTCCGACGAAGATCCAGACCCGCTCTCCCCCTCCGGGCAGGTGAGCGCTGTCAAAACGGATCCTGAAACAGACATGTTAGCCATGCTTTCCCGGGCTGCTTCGGCCGTGGGGTTGGAGATAGTTTATTCCCCAGCTCTGCGGCCGGACCGACTGGATGGTGCTATGTAGAGGACAAGAGGGCCAAGACTTCGTAGCCTCTCGTCCCCTTCTTCCCATAGGTGCACAGTAGGCCTGGAGGGCACCTTTTCCTGCCCATGCTGCGAGTCCCTCCACCCTCACCACTCTTGATGGTGGAGCAGCCAGGGGGTATGAGGCGATTCCTCAGGTCGAGTGCGCCATTGCGGTCAATCTTTGTCCGCGTGGCGCCTCTTCTTGGCGGGGTCCGCCTTGTCTCCCCTCCAAAGCCTGTAGGTTATCTGCCTCCCTCGGAGCCAAAGCTTACAAGGCTGCGGGCCAGGCTGTTTCTGCCTTGCATGCTATGGCCACCTACCAGTGCTACCAAGCACAGACGCTGGCTCAGCTGCACGAGGGTGGGTTCGACCCAAGCTTGCTACTTGAGCTCCGCACCACAACCGACTATGCTCTTCAGACCACTAAAGGAAATTTAAGGGAATTCACCCAGGAATTCAAGGCGGTGAGTGAGCAGTCTGATGCAATGGGTAATGTCATCTATCGGCGGGACCATAAGCCCGCTCTGCCCGGCGAGCCATCCACATCTGCTGCTCCTCGCCGAAGCGGGTCCAGCGAAGGGGGCGTGTCGGGCACCTTGAAAGCAGACAGCCCAGGGTGGCGTTAAGTCCGGTAAACAGACCGCAAAGCGTCCATGAGACAGGTCATCCGGAGAAGAGGGAATTTGCTCTTTTCCCGCTGGAGGGCAGGGCCCCATTTCCAATGGCACTTTTCAGTGCCACGCAAACATCAATGAAAAAGTACTTTTCCACTTCCCCGGATGTGACAGCCCGAACTCTGCCAGCCTGGGATGCTTTGCCTTCCAGCTCGCAGGTTCTGTACATTTCGCCAGTGGCTCACAAGCGCTGGGAGGACAGTCTCCTTTCGCGTACTTCCGTATCTCCATTCTTCCACACCACTGTCAGTTTCTGCAGTGTGTGTTTAAAGGTTGAGCTTGGCAATACAAAGTCCTCCCCTTCGGGCTCTCTCTGTCTCTGCGGGTCTTCACCAAGCTTGTGGAGGGAGCCTTAGCGCCGCTGCGGCCCCCGGGCATCCGCATACTCAATTATCATGATGACTGGCTGATTTTAGCCCACTCTCGGGAGCAATTGATATTGCACAGAGAAAAAGTGCTCTGGCTCCTCCACCTGTTGAGGCTTCAGGTCAACTGAGAAAAGAGCAAACTCACCCCTGTGCTCCTCTGGCCCAACCGGACCTGGATGTCAGAGCTCTCCCTCCTCGCGACGGCCCTCCCCTGGCAGATCCCTTTGAGAGAGGACCTACTCTCTCAGGGACAGGGCACCATCTGGCACCCTCGCCCTGATCTATGGAACCTCCACGTGTGGTCCTTAGATGCAAAGAAGACTTGGGTAACCTACCGACTGCGGTGGTTAATACCATCAGTCAGGCTAGAGCCCCCTCCACGAGGCGCGCCTACGCCCTGAAGTGGAGTCTATTCACTGAATGGCGCATCTCTCGCATATAAGACCCTCAAAATTGCCAGATCAGCGTTGTGCTTTCTTTTCCCCAAGAGAACCTGGAGAGCAGGCTGTCGCCCTCCACACTCAAGGTTTACATGGCTGCCATCGCTGCTTATCATTACACGGTGGCTGGCAGCATCGTGAGAAGGCATAACCTCATCATCCGGTTCCTCAAAGGCGCTAGGCGAATTAATCCACCCCGCCCCCCTCTCATGCCCTCTTGGGATCTCGCCCTCGTTCTCACAAGCCTGCGTACAGATCCCTTCGAACCACTTGACTCAGTATCTTTAAGATTTCTGTCCCTAAAGAGAGCTCTGTTGGTCGTGTTGGCATCGATTAAGAGGGTCGGGGAATTGGAGGCATTTTTGGTCAGTGACTCATGCAAGGGAATTCGGGCCGGCTTTCTCTCACGTTCTCCTGACACCCCACCCGGGATATGTGCCCAAGGTTCCTACCACACAGTTTAAAGACCAGGTAGTGAGCCTGCAAGCGCTGCCCCCAGAGGAGGCAGAACCAACCCTTTCATTACTTTGTCCAGTTCGCGCTTTGCGAATTTATCTGGACCGCACTCTTCTGTGCAGCTCTTTGTCTGTTATGGTGGTCGGCAGCAGGGAAGTGTCATATCGGAACAGAGGTTAGCCCACTTGATAGTGCATGCCATCTCCTTCGCTTACTAGAGCCAGGGTGAGTCATGTCCCCCAGGAGTGCGTGCGCACTCCACTTGGAGCATCGCATCCTCTTGGGCGCGTGCACATGGCGCCTCTCTAACAGACATCTGTAGATCTGCGGGCTGGGCGACACCTAATACATTTGCAAGGTTTTACAATCTGCGAGTGGAGCCAGTTTCCTCAAGGGTATGATGTAACCCTTGGTAATTGAGGAAACAACTCAGTTAAGGTGTTGAAACACGCTTGCTGCGCCATACTCCCTAACACTGAGATACATGCGCTAATTCACTCTGTCAGTAAAGTTTACCACTTAGGTGAGCCCTGCAGATTCCTCTGAGGCCCCCAGCACACTCAGCGGAGGAGTCACTCCATGGCCCATTACATTGTAGATCTGCCCTCTGGTCAGCCCGCATTTTGGGTATAGGTGCCCGATATGCGTGATCCCCACTAGGCGATCCTAAATGCTTATTGAGCCGCGGTGCAGCCCCCCCCCCACCCAAACCCCACAGGCTGACCCGTGTCTTCCCTCTCCGCTAGCCATCTTATTATATGCGTACTCCTCCTTCTCAGGGCTAGTCCATATATTCTGCCATCATATCTCCCCATTGGGTAGCAGGTGGCCTCCGCAGCATCCTCCCTATCGGGACTGCACGCTTTCCCAACGTACTGTAGTATTTTAATTCCTAGAAATTATCTAGACGCTTGCGGCTCCTGAAAAATATATCTTAATCTGTAAATCTTCCTTGAAGTGGGATAAGTAAGGGCCAGGGAACCTGTTGGAAGACCGCACCTCTCTATGATGCAGGTGCACTCACACTTGCCTGGCAAACCTCTCAGAGGCGGAGGTAAGGTGCAGTCATTATGGCGTTTTCCAGACATTTCCCATAAGTGGAATAATTTCACTAAAGCATTAGAGTTCCCTATTCCAAGAGGAACACTCTGGTTACTAATGTAACGGAAATGCTATATAGCATCGCCATAATGACTGTCCCTTAGCTGTGGGTATCAGTCCCACTTTTTGTTTTCGTTGTGCTTTTATGATAAATTGATTTCAACAAGCATCTGGTGCGCAAGCTGACGCTACCAATTTATATGGCATTTCATATGCCTGTACAAACCCTTTCAGACGATTGGCTTTCTGAACGAAAATTCCCATAAGTGGAATAATTCCCCTATAGCATTTCCATGAAAAATTAGTTAAAAAAAGTTGTCTGTCTTATTTTAAGTATAAAAAAAGCATATGTTTATGTGAAAACTAGGGGTGTAACGGTTCAATACGACACAGTGGTGTCACGGTTATGTATGTTTTCGATACAGCAAAAAAAGAAAAAAGCCAGAGGATTTCTCTAATTTTAATTTTTTTAACGTATTAAAACTAACATCATTAAAGTATGATCTTGTTTTCTTTTCTTTTACTTTAAACAGAGATAGAGCTATACGTCTTGGGTTTCTGCTTAGCAGCAAATAAAACAAACCCTTCTTTATACTCAAAACCAAGCTTCCTATAAAAAAAAAATATAGAACCTAGTATAAAATAATTATGGAACTCAGTTTCAATCAACTTAATTAATTTTTTTTTATTTTCAGAAAGATGAGTGTCCACCTTTTCTTCAGACAGCACAGATCTGCTTAATTTCACTGTCACCTGCCATTTTAGTGGATCTGAAAGCAGGAATTATCTGACTGAAATGGGCTTGTGAAGGAATAATGTAACTGGGTTCTATTACATTTAACATTTTCTTAAAACCCGACATTTCCACTAAAGATAAAGGATTCTCATATCCACAGCTATAAATGTGCTGATCGCCTCTGTGATTTGTTTTGCCCTGTTCGAATCTGTAGGAATTGCCTGAATGCTGTTCCAGTTCCAGTTGCTGATTCCGTGATGTCAGGTGTAAATGAGTTGATATGCTCAAACATTACTGCTAAAATAGCTTACTGTCATAGCAGAAGATTTCTTTGTTTTTTTCCACCACTCTCTTGGTGGTGGTGATGGTGCACGACGTATCTGAAGAGCAATGGAGGCGTGTGCGTGCGATGTACCTGAGCGACTCGGGTGAGTTGTGCCTAACGTACCTGAAGAGCTGGGAAGGATGCGGTGGAGAGGGGTGTGCGACGTATTATTTTTGTATAATTTCACTATACGAAAGTGTATGTGACAAATAAAGGCCTGATTTGATTTTGATTTGAGCTGGGAGTCTCTATGCATTTGCAGGAGACTCCTGAAACCTCCGGGAGACTTTGGATGTCTGGGATTACATTAACGTTACTAGCCATTTTGCGAGCTAGTGTGGCGCGTGCCTGACTGGAGTAGTGTTTGGAGGTGGGCGGGTGTGGTGATATGTGAACAGGTTATTAAGATTGGCTGTTTTGTGTCGAGGTCCAGGGTTGCTGGGGCAACGGGGACGGAGCCAGCACGAGCAAGCTGACACAGAAGGCAGCAAGATTGTTAATGAGTGCATGCTTTAATAAAGTGATATTCTGCAGGGCCGGCCCGTAGCATAGGCAGTATAGGCAAATGCTAAGGGCGCCGCACATCCAAGGGGGCGCCAAAAATGAGGGAAGAAAAAAATTAATTCCGCTATTCTTAAAACTATGGTATTACTTCAGAAAGGAATAAGCCAACATTAATTTAGTTGTAAAGTGCAAAGCCTACTACTAATAATAATGATGATATTGCCTAAGACCCCCCCTGAATAATTAGACTTTACAGTGTTATTTCTTTTGATGGGTCAACAAGCTCGGCATGTCAAGATGTCCCAAACTGTCTGGTGCGCAGGGGAGGCAAAAAAGAAAGAAGAGGGGAGTAATGTTACAATAAAGATGATTATTTTGCTGTATCTGAACAAGAATTGATAACGCCATTAACAATTAGCATGACACTGTCAAATCTCAAATGTCAAAGTAATTTCCCATATTCTCCCCCATATGTTTAATCTTTATATGAAAAGTGAAAGTACCATCAATACAGAGCCGTTGTCGTGATATGATTGCAAGAGCTGTTCAAGAGAATTGTGCTTTCGCTTTATTTTGGCTTGAAAGCACATTAAAATGAATATAAAAACATCTGCATTCACTTTCTTTCCAATAAAGCTGTGCGTTGATCGTCGCAACCTCTGAATTAGTTTAGCCGACAGTACGCATGCTGACTGACGGAAGCGTCTGTAGGATGAACTGTTCCCAGATAAGCTTCTGATTTTGGGGGTTACGTTTGGAGAGTGTAAAGAGTGTGTAAAAGAGTAAAATTCTAGTAATTAAATGATGTAATAGCAAAAATGTTGTAATAATGTTGCTTGGAGTTGCATATTATATTAAGTCAATATACAGTAAGCACAAATATGGTTTTAATGAAAAGTTATTTTTAAATCCAGTCAACATTCAGAATGGATAATGACTGGACTAGTAAGTCCACAAATTCAAGGAATTTTATAATCTTTTTGGAGATAAAATGAGGTTGTGTAAAGATGAATGTTCAGGTAATATTTTGATGAGAGACATTGGAGAGATTGACTATGCCTGTGTCCACAGTGTGAGCCTTCTCTGTGAGAATAAACATTTACTGATTGTGAGTGCCAGTATATCTGCCCTACATGTTGAATATGCGAGAGAATCTGATAATGACACATTTTTTTTATTTGAAAATAGTCTATTTATATGTAGTCAATGAAAAAGCACAAGAATATGTGTATAGCATAATTAATAAACTCATAATTTCATTTAGAAATTATTCAGAATTATTCATAGTTGTATTCTGATGTCATCACTGTCTTTTGCATTGGACGGATCATGGCCTGTACACAAAAGCCTCTCATCCCCCATGTATTTATAATATCTGTTATAAATAAATGAATAAAAATATTTATTTTAAATAAAAAAGTATTATTATGATTGTTGTTATTTATTATTATTATTAAACAATTAATATTCTAAATAAATAACAGAAAATTGTCCTAAATGTAACTGTAACAAAGACACAATTGGAGTGGTATGCTAAGATAATTTAAAGGGTCACGAAACACCAAAAGACATTTTTTGAGCTGTTGACAGTCGTATATGTGTCCCACACTGCTAAAAGCACTATTAGGACACCTATATTTCACTAAAACGTGTAAATGGGTTGCTTTTGCGTTATTTCAAGCTAATTTGTACTTCCGGTTTGAAACTAATTTTTGAATCGTCATGGACATGAGATAATAGTGTGTATTCCAGCGTGTAGACTGGACGTCTGTACCAGAGTGGGCCTTATTACGACTCAGAGTGTGCTGCATTAATGCATGAGTAAAGCTTGGTTCAAACCAATCAGCGTGCTCTATTGGTCAACTTTAATATTCATTACTGTCACAGTGTTTACACGACAGAGACACCACGTTGTATTGGCAAAACAAGTGTGAAGTGTTGCTTTTATAGTTTGCTGCAGTTTTGTTTTCATTTTCTCTTTGTGAGAGCCCAGCTCGTGTAGGATTTTCACCGCATTTTGTGACCGGAATAGCACAAGCGGCTTTCTGACACTACCTGCCGTGTGAATCTAAGTTTCCGGGAAATGCGGAGGGTTTTTTTCTCTCATTCTCCGTGCGGTATCAAACATTGCATGAAAAATACACGCTTAGAGCAATCAAATATCTCGTTTGTCGTGAGGGGCATGAATGAATTCCCTGAATGAAAGAGCCAAACTGCAGTTAAAGTCCACCATTCAATAATTTGGCAAATAATTCGACTACAGATGTCCATGTAAACATAGTCACTTTCTCCCGTGTGGGTGTGTATTTTGACTCTGAAACTCGCACGTGCCCAAATAGACACTTCCACACCATCCCTCCTTAGTTCCTCCGACACTACCCCCTAAACAGAGCTGGACACATCCACTTTTCTGACTTTTTCCAAAGTAGAGGTGTGAAAACACCCTGCTGAAACAAGGGCGTGTCATGGCCCTTTAAGAAGTCCTTTGCAGGAATAGCCTATTAACTTAATTCAGTTGGCATTTATGTGTGGATGTTTCCCAGTACTGCATTGCAGCTGGAAGGGCATCCACTGTGTAAAACATGCTGGAATAGTTGACCGTTCATTCCGCTGTGGTGACCCCTGATTAAATAAAACCGAAAAGAAAATGAGTGAATGAATGAGAATTATCTGTTGTCTTTTAAAACCGACTCATGATTTTTTTTAGGCCTAATCCTACCTCCCTGACTTTTCATCCCTCCTTTCTGCTTCATAGCATGTTAGGTTAAAATAAGATCAGCTTTCACCATGCATGAGGGCTGCACAATTTTTTAAACGTGCATGTTAACAACTGGGATTCCTCTTCTGTCTTCAGATGTCCTGCTGAGGTTTCTCAGTCCCACTGTTGCAAAAACTTCTAAGTGTTTTGAATGTACAATTGCTTTGTTTAAATAAAAGAATGTCCAAGAAAAAGCTAATACGTTTGTTATATGTACACTAGCAGTTGAATTTACTGTGATGTGACAGGGCGCCAAATTGGTTAGGGCCGGCCCTGATAATCTGAGTTCAAAAGCGATGTTCTACTGTTTAACATGAAATGCTGCCTTCACGCTTTTGTCTGCCACGTCATTTGGGATGCCATGTTGAGCGTTGTTGCACTGAAAACATTATATTTTGTACTTATTCTCTCTTATCTTTTTAGATGTTAGTCTGAATCGAATCATTCATTTTGTAATGCGTAACGAACCGAAAGTCTCGTACCGAATGGTTCAATACGAATATGTGTATTTTTATACCCTTAGTGAAAACCCACCTAAAAATCTTATAATTAAACTTGAGTGTTTATGCTATTTGTAAGTGACAGTCTGAAAGATGGCCATGAGTCTCTTACCCTTGAGAGCATCAGCAGCTTCATCTTGCTTCATCTCTCTCAGGAAGAAGAGTGTGAGATCAAGAGCTGATTCTGTGATTCTGCTTCTGTTCTCAATAAAGTCCTTTACAAACTCTTGTCTGTTTTCTTGTAAGATTTTCTTAAACTTTTCCAGTTCATTCTTCAGAAATCTGAACATTTTGCTCTCAAGATTCTGCAGTTGAAGAAACAAGACAAACAACATTTAACCGAAACATTTGCATACAGTTGTACATCAACAAACCACTCAATAATTGAAAATACATTATACTATGAGTCAGTTAAATGCTTGATTCTGATTAGCTGATGGACATTTTAAAGTTATTTTTCCAGATAAACACAGCTAAAGGCATCCAGGCAGGTTGAGCATATTACACTTCCATATCACTATACTATATGATTTCAGAAATTTCACAGCTACAACAGTTAAAAACAAAAATCACATTGAAAGATTAACGCGTGCTTTTGATAAGATAAAATGCTTAAGAAACTAAGGAGCAGTTAGAAAACAAATACCTGTTTTAATGGAATTAGCTCAAATTTATGAATGTTAATAATTAACAATAACAAGTTATTATTTAATTATAAATATGTAGATTTAACTTACAGTTAAATGTAGCTGAATAAAGACAACAATGAATTTGTCCATATGACTTAATAAACTAATTTGATTGTCTATTTATTTGAAAAGGGAATAATAATTCTTGTGAAGTAAGGGAATAATTTAAGTTTTAATAAACTTGAATAAAGCTGGTAGCAAAAAGAAAATATTTTACCGTAAAAGTGATTGTTTTTGTGAGGGAAAACAAAGACAAATCCACTTGGATTAAAATAATTTAATGACTAACACACAACGATACACAAAGCGAGAAAGTATAGAATTTAGGTAAAAAATGGTAACGTTCACACAAACAATAAAGCTCCCACACAAATAAAAAGAATAACCAAGCACTTTTGGCCAAAAGGTGGCGCTGCTCCAGAAGTTCTTGAGTACTTTCAGGGCATGGGGTTAAAGATGCATACAATGTCTTGTAATGATATGTGAATGTGTTAGTAAAATATAGCAATTTTGGCCAAAAATAGAAATGGGTGACGGCCAAAATGGCTGACCAGTAAAAATCAGACATCATTCGACTCGGCATGCTCTGCCGGATGTAATGAGACCAGTTTCATGAGTTTCGGACGAAAGGTTGAGACGTTATAAGCCAAAAATCAAGTTTTTAGTATCTCCGGACCACTAGGGGGCAGTGCGCCGAAACTCCGCAATTAACCTTAGACCCTAGTTGTCATAACACACACCAAGTTTGGTGTGAATCGGTGAATGCGTTACGGAGATATCGTCTCAAGTCCATTTTCGCAAGTCCTACGTTAAATGTGATCACAAGTTAAACGAAAACGGTTGGTCAAATCAACTTGAATTCCATAACTTTTGGTTGGCATGGTCTGTAAATCATGTGATTAAATTTTGGTGAAAATCGGAGAAACGGCCTAGGACGAGTTTGATCAAATAGGTTTTTCGAATAATTTAAAGCAGCGCGAAAAAATTCATGACGGAAAATGACGTCATAGGGTGCGTTTGAATTGGACTGAGCCAAGGAATCAGGGGAAAAAAGAATTTTGATTGTAGCCCATTTGGTTCAAAAGTTATCATGATAAACATACATGAACGTTTGGACAAGTGGTGGCGCTAGAGAGTTTGATTTTGAGACTTCATATTTGGTATGATTATTGTTAATACTGTCCTCTATCATTGTGCCAGATGCTTACCATGTTTTGTAATGATATGTGAATATGTTGGTAAAATATAGCATTTTTGGCCAAAAATCGAAATGGGCGACGCCCAAAATGGCTGACCTGTGAAAATCAGACATCATTTGACTCGACATGCTCTGCCGGATGTAATGAGACCAGATTTATGAGTTTCGGACGAAAAGTTGAGATGTTATAAGCCAAAAAGCAAGTTTTTTTGTATCTCCAGACCACTAGGGGGCAGTGCGCCGAAACTCTGCATGTAACCTCAGACCCTAGTTGTCATAACACATACCAAGTTTGGTGTGAATCGGTGAATGCATTACGGAGATATTGTCTCAAGTCCATTTTCGCAAGTCCTTCGTTAAATTTGATCGCAAGTTTAACGAAAACGGTTGGTCAAATCAACTTGAATTCCATAACTTTTGGTTGGCATGGTCTGTAGATCATGTGATTCAATTTTTGTGAAAATCGGAGAAACGGCCTAGGACGAGTTCGATCAAATAGGTTTTTCAAAAAATTTAAAATAGTGTGAACAAATTCATGACGGAAAATGACATCATAGGGTGCATTTGAATCGGACTGAGCCAAGGAATCAGAGAAAAAAAGAAATTTGGTTCGGTTCAAAAGTTATGATGATAAACGTATGTGAAAGTTTGGACAAGTGGTGGCGCTAGAGAGTTTGATTTTGAGACTTCATGTTTGGTCTGATTAATGTTAATACTGACCTTTATCATTGTGCCAAATTATACAACTTTCCCGCATACGCCTATATGGGCTGCCATTCAAATCCGGCGGAAGAAACGGAAGAATAATAATAATAAATATAGCTGCAAGCAGCAATTAAGGGGCCAAGCACTTTTGACCAAAAGGTGGCGCTGCTCCAGAAGTTTTTAGGACTTTCAGGGCATGGGGTTGAAGATGCATACCATGTTTTGTAATGATATGTGAATGTGTTGGTAAAATATAGCATTTTTTGCCAAAAATCGAAATGGGCGACGCCCAAAATGGCTGACCTGTGAAAATCAGACATCATTCGACTCTGCATGCTCTGCCAGATGTAATGAGACCAGTTTTATGAGTTTGGGACGAAAGGTTGAGACGTTATAAGCCAAAAAGCAAGTTTTTTGTATCTCCGGACCACTAGGGGGCAGTGCGCCGAAACTCTGCATATAACCTCAGACCCTAGTTGTCATAACACACACCAAGTTTGGTGTGAATCGGTGAATGCGTTACGGAGATATCGTCTCAAGTCCATTTTCACAAGTTCTACGTAAAATTTGATTGCAAGTTAAACGAAAACGATTGGTCAAATCAACTTGAATTCCATAACTTTTGGTTGGCATGGTCTGTAGATCATGTGATTCAATTTTGGTGAAAATCTGAGAAAAGGCCTAGGACGAGTTCGATCAACTAGGTTTTTCGAATAATTTTAAATAGCGCGACAAAATTCATGATGGAAAATGACGTCATAGGGTGCATTTGAATTGGACTGAGCCAAGGAATCAGGGGAAAAAAGAGTTTTGATAAATATACATGAACATTTGGACAAGTGGTGGCGCTAGAGAGTTTGATTTTAAGACTTCATATTTGGTATGATTAATGTTAATACTGTCCTCTATCATTGTGCCAGACGCATACCATGTTTTGTAATGATATGTGAATTCATGACGGAAAATGACGTCATAGGGTGGGTTTGAATCGGACTGAGCCAAGAAATCAGAGAAAAAAAGAATTTTGATTGTAGCCCATTCGGTTCAAAAGTTATCATGATAAACATACGTGAAAGTTTGGACAAGTGGTGGCGCTAGAGAGTTTGATTTTAAGACTTCATATTTGGTATGATTAATGTTAATACTGTCCTCTATCATTGTGCCAGACGCATACCATGTTTTGTAATGATATGTGAATATGTTGGTAAAATATAGCATTTTTGGCCAAAAATCGAAATGGGCGACGCCCAAAATGGCTGACCTGTGAAAATCAGACATCATTCGACTCGACATGCTCTGCCGGATGTAATGAGACCAGTTTTATGAGTTTCGGACGAAAGGTTGAGATGTTTTAAGCCAAACAGCAAGTTTTTTGTATTTCCGGACCACTAGGGGGCAGTGCGCCGAAACTCTGCATATAACCTCAAACCCTAGTTGTCATAACACACACCAAGTTTGGTGTGAATCGGTGAATGCGTTATGGAGATATGTTCTCAAGTCCTTTTTTGCAAGTTCTTCGTTAAATTTGATCGCAAGTTAAACGAAAACGGTTGGTCAAATCAACTTGAATTCCATAACTTTTGGTTGGCATGGTCTATAGATCATGTGATTCAATTTTGGTGAAAATCGGAGAAACGGCCTAGGACGAGTTCGATCAAATAGGTTTTTCAAAAAATTTAAAATAGCGCGAAAAAATTCATGACGGAAAATGACGTCATAGGGTGCATTTGAATTGGATTGAGCCAAGGAATCAGGGGAAAAAAGAGTTTTGATAAACATACATGAACATTTGGACAAGTGGTGGCGCTAGAGAGTTTGATTTTGAGACTTCATATTTGGTATGATTATTGTTAATACTGTCCTCTATTAATGTGCCAGATGCATATTGAGACGTTATAAGCCAAAAATCAAGTTTTTTGTATCTCCGGACCACTAGGGGGCAGTGCGCCGAAACTCTGCATGTAACCTCAAACCCTAGGCGTCATAACACACACCAAGTTTGGTGTGAATCGGTAAATGCGTTATTGGGATGGTCTATAGATCATGTGATTCAATTTTGGCCTAGGACACGGCCTAGGACGAGTTCGATCAAATAGGTTTATCGAATAATTTAAAATAGCGCGAAAAAATTCATGACGGAAAATGACGTCATAGGGTGGGTTTGAATCGGACTGAGCCAAGGAATCAGAGGAAAAAAAAATTTTGATTGTAGCCCATTCAGTTCAAAAGTTATGATGATAAACATACGTGAAAGTTTGGACAAGTGGTGGCGCTAGAGAGTTTGATTTTGAGACTTCATAATTGGCCTGATTAATGTTAATACTGGCCTCTATCATTGTGCCAAATTATACAACTTTCCCGCATACGCCTATATGGGCTGCCATTCAAATCCGGCGGAAGAAACGGAAGAAGAAGAAGAATAATAATAATAAATATAGCTGCAAGCAGCAATTAAGGGGCCAAGCACTATTGGCCATAAGGTGGCGCTGCTCCAGACGTTTTTGAGTACTTTCAGGGCATGGGGTTGAAGATGCATACCATGTTTTGTAATGATATGTGAATGTGTTGGTAAAATATAGCATTTTTGGCCAAAAATCGAAATGGGCGACGCCCAAAATGGCTGACCTGTGAAAATCAGACATCATTCGACTCGGCATGCTCTGCCGAATGTAATGAGACCAGTTTCATGAGTTTCGGACAAAAGGTTGAGACGTTATAAGCCAAAAAGCAAGTTTTTAGTATCTCCGGACCACTAGGGGGCAGTGCGCCGAAACTCTGCATGTAACCTCAGACCCTAGTTGTCATAACACATACCAAGTTTGGTGTGAATCGGTGAATGCATTACGGAGATATTGTCTCAAGTCCATTTTCGCAAGTCCTTCGTTAAATTTGATCGCAAGTTAAACGAAAACGGTTGGTCAAATCAACTTGAATTCCATAACTTTTGGTTGGCATGGTCTGTAGATCATGTGATTCAATTTTTGTGAAAATCGGAGAAACGGCCTAGGACGAGTTCGATCAAATAGGTTTTTCAAAAAATTTAAAATAGTGTGAACAAATTCATGACGGAAAATGACATCATAGGGTGCATTTGAATCGGACTGATCCAAGGAATCAGTGGGAAAAAGAATTTTGATTGTAGCCCATTTGGTTCAAAAGTTATCATGATAAACATACATGAACATTTGGACAAGTGGTGGCGCTAGAGAGTTTGATTTTGAGACTTCATATTTGGTATGATTAATGTTAATACTGTCCTCTATCATTGTGCCAGATGCTTACCATGTTTTGTAATGATATGTGAATATGTTGGTAAAATATAGCATTTTTGGCCAAAAATCGAAATGGGCGACGCCCAAAATGGCTGACCTGTGAAAATCAGACATCATTCGACTTGACATGCTCTGCCGGATGTAATGAGACCAGTTTTATGAGTTTCGGACGAAAGGTTGAGATGTTATAAGCCAAAAAGCAAGTTTTTTGTATCTCCGGACCACTAGGGGGCAGTGTGCCGAAACTCCGCAATTAACCTTAGACCCTAGTTGTCATAACACACACCAAGTTTGGTGTGAATCGGTGAATGCATTACAGAGATATCGCCTCAAGTCCATTTTCGCAAGTTCTTCGTTAAATTAGTTCGCAAGTTAAACAAAAACGGTTGGTCTAATCAACTTGAATTCCATAACTTTTGGTTGGCATGGTCTGTAGATCATGTGATTCAATTTTGGTGAAAATCGGAGACACGGCCTAGGACGAGTTCGATCAAATAGGTTTTTCGAAAAATTTAAAATAGCGCGAAAAAATTCATGACGGAAAATGACTTCATAGGGTGGGTTTGAATCGGACTGAGCCAAGGAATCAGAGGAAAAAAGAATTTTGATTGTAGCCCATTCGGTTCAAAAGTTATGATGATAAACATACGTGAAAGTTTGGACAAGTGGTGGCGCTAGAGAGTTTGATTTTGAGACTTCATGTTTGGTCTGATTAATGTTAATACTGGCCTCTATCATTGTGCCAAATTATACAACTTTCCCGCATACGCCTATATGGGCTGCCATTCAAATCCGGCGGAAGAAACGGAAGAAGAAGAAGAATAATAATAATAATAAATATAGCTGCAAGCAGCAATTAAGGGGCCAAGCACTATTGGCCATAAGGTGGCGCTGCTCCAGACGTTTTTGAGTACTTTCAGGGCATGGGGTTGAAGATGCATACCATGTTTTGTAATGATATGTGAATGTGTTGGTAAAATATAGCATTTTTGGCCAAAAATCGAAATGGGCGACGCCCAAAATGGCTGACCTGTGAAAATCAGACATCATTCGACTCGGCATGCTCTGCCGAATGTAATGAGACCAGTTTCATGAGTTTCGGACGAAAGGTTGAGACGTTATAAGCCAAAAAGCAAGTTTTTAGTATCTCCGGACCACTAGGGGGCAGTGCGCCGAAACTCCGCAATTAACCTTAGACCCTAGTTGTCATAACACACACCAAGTTTGGTGTGAATCGGTGAATGCGTTACAGAGATATCACCTCAAGTCCATTTTCGCAAGTTCTACGTTAAATTAGTTCGCAAGTTAAACAAAAACGGTTGGTTTAATCAACTTGAATTCCATAACTTTTGGTTGGCATGGTCTGTAGATCATGTGATTAAATTTTGGTGAAAATCGGAGACACGGCCTAGGACGAGTTCGATCAAATAGGTTTTGCGAAAAATTTAAAATAGCGCGAAAAAATTCATGACGGAAAATGACGTCATAGGGTGCGTTTGAATTGGACTGAGCCAAGGAATCAGAGGAAAAAAGAATTTTGATTGTAGCCCATTCGGTTCAAAAGTTATGATGATAAACATACGTGAAAGTTTGGACAAGTGGTGGCGCTAGAGAGTTTGATTTTGAGACTTCATAATTGGCCTGATTAATGTTAATACTGGCCTCTATCATTGTGCCAAATTATACAACTTTCCCGCATACGCCTATATGGGCTGCCATTCAAATCCGGCGGAAGAAACGGAAGAAGAAGAAGAATAATAATAATAATAATAATAATAATAATAAGAACACTAACGAAAGCAATAGGTGCCTACGCACCTACGGTGCTTGGCCCCTAATAATAAGAACACTAACGAAAGCAATAGGTGCCTACGCACCTACGGTGCTTGGCCCCTAATAATAATAATAATAATAAGAACACTAACGAAAGCAATAGGTGCCTACGCACCTACGGTGCTTGGCCCCTAATAATAAGAACACTAACGAAAGCAATAGGTGCCTACGCACCTACGGTGCTTGGCCCCTAATAATAATAATAATAATAAGAACACTAACGAAAGCAATAGGTGCCTACGCACCTACGGTGCTTGGCCCCTAATAATAATAATAAATATAGCTGCAAGCAGCAATTAAGGGGCCAAGCACTATTGGCCATAAAGTGGCGCTGCTCCAGACGTTTTTGAGTACTTTCAGGGCATGGGGTTGAAGATGCATAACATGTTTTGTAATGATATGTGAATGTGTCGGTAAAATATAGCATTTTTGGCCAAAAATCGAAATGGGTGACGCCCAAAATGGCTGACCTGTAAAAATCAGACAGCATTCGACTCGGCATGCTCTGCCGGATGTAATGAGACCAGTTTCATGAGTTTCGGACAAAAGGTTGAGACGTTATAAGCCAAAAAGCAAGTTTTTAGTATCTCCGGACCACTAGGGGGCAGTGCGCCGAAACTCCGCAGTTAACCTTAGACCCTAGTTGTCATAACACACACCAAGTTTGGTGTGAATCGGCGAATGCGTTACAGAGATATCGCCTCAAGTCCATTTTCGCAAGTTCTACGTTAAATTAGTTCGCAAGTTAAACAAAAACGGTTGGTCTAATCAACTTGAATTCCATAACTTTTGGTTGGCATGGTCTGTAGATCATGTGATTCAATTTTGGTGAAAATCGGAGAAACGACCTAGGACGAGTTCGATCAAATAGGTTTTTCGAAAAATTTAAAATAGCGCGAAAAAATTAATGACGGAAAATGACGTCATAGGGTGCATTTGAATCAGACTGAGCCAAGGAATCAGAGGAAAAAAGAATTTTGATTGTAGCCCATTCGGTTCAAAAGTTATCATGATAAACATACGTGAAAGTTTGGACAAGTGGTGGCACTAGAGAGTTTCATTTTGAGACTTCATAATTGGCCTGATTAATGATAATACTGGCCTCTATCATTGTGCCAAATTATACAACTTTCCCGCATACGCCTATATGGGCTGCCATTCAAATCCGGCGTAAGAAACGGAAGAAGAAGAAGAAGAAGAAGAAGAATAATAAATATAGCTGCAAGCAGCAATTAAGGGGCCAAGCACTTTTGCCCAAAAGGTGGCGCTGCTCCAGAAGTTTTTGAGTACTTTCAGGGCATGGGGTTGAAGATGCATACCATGTTTTGTAATGATATGTGAATATGTTGGTAAAATATAGCATTTTTGGCCAAAAATCGAAATGGGCGACGCCCAAAATGGCTGACCTGTGAAAATCAGACATCATTCGACTCGGCATGCTCTGCCGGATGTAATGAGACCAGATTTATGAGTCTCGGACGAAAGGTTGAGACGTTATAAGCCAAAAAAGCAAGTTTTTTGTATATCCGGACCACTAGGGGGCAGTGCGCTGAAACTCCGCATATAACCTCAAACCCTAGTTGTCATAACACACACCAAGTTTAGTGTGAATCGGTGAAAGCGTTACGGAGATATTGCCTTAAGTCCATTTTCGCAAGTTCTACGTTAAATTTAATCGCAAGTTAAACGAAAACGGTTGGTCAAATCAACTTGAATTCCATAACTTTTGGTTGGCATGGTCTGTAGATCATGTGATTCAATTTTGGTGAAAATCGGAGAAACGGCCTAGGACGAGTTCGATCAAATAGGTTTTTCGAAAAATTTAAAATAGCGCGAAAAAATTCATGACGGAAAATGACGTCATAGGTTGGGTTTGAATCGGACTGAGCCAAGGAATCAGAGGAAAAAAGAATTTTGATTGTAGCCCATTCGGTTCAAAAGTTATGATGATAAACATACGTGAAAGTTTGGACAAGTGGTGGCGCTAGAGACTTTGATTTTGAGACTTCATAATTGGCCTGATTAATGTTAATACTGGCCTCTATCATTGTGCCAAATTATACAACTTTCCCGCATACGCCTATATGGGCTGCCATTCAAATCTGGCGGAAGAAACGGAAGAAGAAGATGAAGAAGAAGAATAATAATAAATATAGCTGCAAGCAGCAATTAAGGGGCCAAGCACTATTGGCCATAAGGTGGCGCTGCTCCAGACGTTTTTGAGTACTTTCAGGGCATGGGGTTGAAGATGTATACCATGTTTTGTAATGATATGTGAATGTGTTGGTAAAATATAGCATTTTTGGCCAAAATCGAAATGGGCGACGCCCAAAATGGCTGACCTGTGAAAATCAGACATCATTCGACTCGGCATGCTCTGCCGGATGTAATGAGACCAGTTTCATGAGTTTCGGACGAAAGGTTGAGACGTTAAAAGCCAAAAAGCAAGTTTTTATTATCTCCGGACCACTAGGGGGCAGTGCGCCGAAACTTTGCAATTAATCTTAGACCCTAGTTGTCATAACACACACCAAGTTTGGTGTGAATCGGTGAATGCATTACAGAGATATCGCCTCAAGTCCATTTTCGCAAGTTCTACGTTAAATTAGTTCGTAAGTTAAACGAAAACGGTTGGTCTAATCAACTTGAATTCCATAACTTTTGGTTGGCATGGTCTGTAGATCATGTGATTCAATTTTGGTGAAAATCTGAGACACGGCCTAGGACGAGTTCGATCAAATAGGTTTTTCGAAAAATTTAAAATAGCGCGAAAAAATTCATGACGGAAAATGACGTCATAGGGTGGGTTTGAATCGGACTGAGCCAAGGAATCAGAGGAAAAAAGAATTTTGATTGTAGCCCATTCGGTTCAAAAGTTATGATGATAAACATACGTGAAAGTTTGGACAAGTGGTGGCGCTAGAGAGTTTGATTTTGAGACTTCATAATTGGCCTGATTAATGTTAATACTGGCCTCTACCATTGTGCCAAATTATACAACTTTCCCGCATACGCCTATATGGGCTGCCATTCAAATCCGGCGGAAGAAACGGAAGAATAATAATAATAATAATAATAAATATAGCTGCAAGCAGCAATTAAGGGGCCAAGCACTTTTGCCCAAAAGGTGGCGCTGCTCCTGAAGTTTTTGAGTACTTTCAGGACATGGGGTTGAAGATGCATACCATGTTTTGTAATGATATGTGAATGTGTTGGTAAAATATAGCATTTTTGGCCAAAAATCGAAATGGGCGACGCCCAAAATTGCTGACCTGTGAAAATCAGACATCATTCGACTTGACATGCTCTGCCGGATGTAATGAGACCAGTTTTATGAGTTTCGGACGAAAGGTTGAGATGTTATAAGCCAAAAAGCAAGTTTTTTGTATCTCCGGACCACTAGGGGGCAGTGTGCCGAAACTCCGCAATTAACCTTAGACCCTAGTTGTCATAACACACACCAAGTTTGGTGTGAATCGGTGAATGCATTACAAAGATATCGCCTCAAGTCCATTTTCGCAAGTTCTTCGTTAAATTAGTTCGCAAGTTAAACAAAAACGGTTGGTCTAATCAACTTGAATTCCATAACTTTTAGTTGGCATGGTCTGTAGATCATGTGATTCAATTTTGGTGAAAATCGGAGACACGGCCTAGGACGAGTTCGATCAAATAGGTTTTTCGAAAAATTTAAAGTAGCGCGAAAAAATTCATGACGGAAAATGACGTCATAGGGTGGGTTTGAATCGGACTGACCCAAGGAATCAGACGAAAAAAGAATTTTGATTGTAGCCCATTCGGTTCAAAAGTTATGATGATAAACATACGTGAAAGTTTGGACAAGTGGTGGCGCTAGAGAGTTTGATTTTGAGACTTCATAATTGGCCTGATTAATGTTAATACTGGCCTCTATCATTGTGCCAAATTATACAACTTTCCCGCATACGCCTATATGGGCTGCCATTCAAATCCGGCGGAAGAAACGGAAGAAGAAGAAGAAGAATAATAATAATAAATATAGCTGCAAGCAGCAATTAAGGGGCCAAGCACTATTGGCCATAAGGTGGCGCTGCTCCAGACGTTTTTGAGTACTTTCAGGGCATGGGGTTGAAGATGCATACCATGTTTTGTAATAATATGTGAATGTGTTGGTAAAATATTGCATTTTTGGCCAAAAATCGAAATGGGCGACGCCCAAAATGGCTGACCTGTGAAAATCAGACATCATTCGACTCGGCATGCTCTGCCATATGTAATGAGACCAGTTTCATGAGTTTCGGACGAAAGGTTGAGATGTTATAAGCCAAAAAGCAAGTTTTTTGTATCTCTGGACCACTAGGGGGCAGTGCGCTGAAACTCCGCAATTAACCTTAAACCCTAGTTGTCATAACACACACCAAGTTTGGTGTGAATCGGTGAATGCGTTACAGAGATATTGCCTCAAGTCCATTTTTGCAAGTTCTACGTTAAATTAGTTCGCAAGTTAAACGAAAACGATTGGTCTAATCAACTTGAATTCCATAACTTTTGGTTGGCATGGTCTGTAGATCATGTGATTCAATTTTGGTGAAAATCGGAGACACGGCCTAGAACGAGTTCGATCAAATAGGTTTTTCGAAAAATTTAAAATAGCGCGAAAAAATTCATGACGGAAAATGACGTCATAGGGTGCGTTTGAATCGGACTGAGCCAAGGAATCAGAGGAAAAAAGAATTTTGACTGTAGCCCATTCGGTTCAAAAGTTATGATGATAAACATACGTGAAAGTTTGGACAAGTGGTGGCGCTAGAGAGTTTGATTTTGAGACTTCATGTTTGGTCTGATTAATGTTAATACTGGCCTCTATCATTGTGCCAAATTATACAACTTTCCCGCATACGCCTATATGGGCTGCCATTCAAATCCGGCGGAAGAAACGGAAGAAGAAGAAGAATAATAATAATAATAATAATAATAATAATAAGAACACTAACGAAAGCAATAGGTGCCTACGCACCTACGGTGCTTGGCCCCTAATAAATATAGCTGCAAGCAGCAATTAAGGGGCCAAGCACTATTGGCCATAAGGTGGCGCTGCTCCAGACGTTTTTGAGTACTTTCAGGGCATGGGGTTGAAGATGCATACCATATTTTGTAATGATATGTGAATGTGTTGGTAAAATATAGCATTTTTGGCCAAAAATCGAAATGGGCGACGCCCAAAATGGCTGACCTGTGAAAATCAGACATCATTCGACTCAGCATGCTCTGCCGGATGTAATGAGACCAGTTTCATGAGTTTCGGACGAAAGGTTGAGACGTTATAAGCCAAAAAGCAAGTTTTTAGTATCTCCGGACCACTAGGGGGCAGTGCGGCGAAACTCCGCAATTAACCTTAGACCCTAGTTGTCATAACACACACCAAGTTTGGTGTGAATCCGTGAATGCATTACAGAGATATCGCCTCAAGTTCATTTTTGCAAGTTCTACGTTAAATTAGTTCGTAAGTTAAACGAAAACGGTTGGTCTAATCAACTTGAATTCCATAACTTTTGGTTGGCATGGTCTGTAGATCATGTGATTCAATTTTGGTGAAAATCGGAGACACGGCCTAGGACAAGTTCGATCAAATAGGTTTTTCGAAAAATTTAAAATAGCGCGAAAAAATTCATGACGGAAAATGACGTCATAGGGTGGGTTTGAATCGGACTGAGCCAAGGAATCAGAGGAAAAAAGAATTTTGACTGTAGCCCATTCGGTTCAAAAGTTATGATGATAAACATACGTGAAAGTTTGGACAAGTGGTGGCGCTAGAGAGTTTGATTTTGAGACTTCATATTTGGCCTGATTAATGTTAATACTGGCCTCTATCATTGTGCCAAATTATACAACTTTCCCGCATACGCCTATATGGGCTGCCATTCAAATCCGGCGGAAGAAACGGAAGAAGAAGAAGAAGAAGAATAATAATAAATATAGCTGCAAGCAGCAATTAAGGGGCCAAGCACTTTTGACCAAAAGGTGGCGCTGCTCCAGAAGTTTTTAAGGACTTCAGGGCATGGGGTTGAAGATGCATACCCCATGTATTGTAATGATATGTGAATGTGTTGGTAAAATATAGCATTTTTGGCCAAAAATCGAAATGGGCGACGCCCAAAATCGCTGACCTGTGAAAATCAGACATCATTCGACTCGGCATGCTCTGCCGGATGTAATGAGACCAGTTTCATGAGTTTCGGACGAAAGGTTGAGACGTTATAAGCCAAACAGCAAGTTTTTAGTATCTCCGGACCACTACGGGGCAGTGCGCCCAAACTCCACAATTAACCTTAGACCCTAGTTGTCATAACACACACCAAGTTTGGTGTTAATCGGTGAATGCGTTACAGAGATATGACCTCAAGTCCATTTTCGCAAGTTCTACGTTAAATTAGTTCGCAAGTTAAACGAAAACGGTTGGTCTAATCAACTTGAATTCCATAACTTTTGGTTGGCATGGTCTGTAGATCATGTGATTCAATTTTGGTGAAAATCGGAGACACGGCCTAGGACGAGTTCGATCAAATAGGTTTTTCGAAAAATTTAAAATAGCGCGAAAAAAGTCATGACGGAAAATGACGTCATAGGGTGGGTTTGAATCGGACTGAGCCAAGGAATCAGAGGAAAAAAGAATTTTGATTGTAGCCCATTCGGTTCAAAAGTTATGATGATAAACATACCTGAAAGTTTGGACAAGTGGTGGCGCTAGAGAGTTTGATTTTGAGACTTCATAATTGGCCTGATTAATGTTAATACTGGCCTCTATCATTGTGCCAAATTATACAACTTTCCAGCATACGCCTATATGGGCTGCCATTCAAATCCGGCGGAAGAAACGGAAGAAGAAGAAGAAGAAGAAGAAGAATAATAATAATAATAATAATAATAATAATAATAAGAACACTAACGAAAGCAATAGGTGCCTACGCACCTACGGTGCTTGGCCCCTAATAATAATAAATATAGCTGCAAGCAGCAATTAAGGGGCCAAGCACTTTTGCCCAAAAGGTGGCGCTGTTCCTGAAGTTTTTGAGTACTTTCAGGGCATGGGGTTGAAGATGCATACCATGTTTTGTAATGATATGTGAATGTGTTGGTAAAATATAGCATTTTTGGCCAAAAATCGAAATGGGCGACGCCCAAAATGGCTGACCTGTGAAAATCAGACATCATTCGACTCGGCATGCACTGCCGGATGTAATGAGACCAGTTTCATGAGTTTCGGACGAATGGTTGAGACGTTATAAGCTAAAAAGCAAGTTTTTTGTATCTCCGGACCACTAGGGGGCAGTGCGCCGAAACTCCGCAATTAAACTTAGACCCTAGTTGTCATAACACACACCAAGTTTGGTGTGAATCGGTGAATGCGTTACAGAGATATCGCCTCAAGTCCATTTTCGCAAGTTCTACGTTAAATTAGTTTGTAAGTTAAACAAAAACGGTTGGTCTAATCAACTTGAATTCCATAACTTTTGGTTGGCATGGTCTGTAGATCAAGTGATTCAATTTTGGTGAAAATCGGAGACACGGCCTAGGACGAGTTCGATCAAATAGGTTTTTCGAAAAATTTAAAATAGCGCGAAAAAAGTCATGACGGAAAATGACGTCATAGGGTGGGTTTGAATCGGACTGAGCCAAGGAATCAGACGAAAAAAAAATTTTGATTGTAGCCCTTTCGGTTCAAAAGTTATGATGATAAACATACGTGTAAGTTTGGACAAGTGGTGGCGCTAGAGAGTTTGATTTTGAGACTTCATAATTGGCCTGATTAATGTTAATACTGGCCTCTATCATTGTGCCAAATTATACAACTTTCCCGCATACGCCTATATGGGCTGCCATTCAAATCCGGCGGAAGAAACGGAAGAAGAAGAAGAATAATAATAATAAATATAGCTGCAAGCAGCAATTAAGGGGCCAAGCACTATTGGCCATAAGGTGGCGCTGCTCCAGACGTTTTTGAGTACTTTCAGGGCATGGGGTTGAAGATGCATACCATGTTTTGTAATGATATGTGAATGTGTTGGTAAAATATAGCATTTTTGGCCAAAAATCGAAATGGGCGACGCCCAAAATGGCTGACCTGTGAAAATCAGACATCATTCGACTCGGCATGCTCTGCCGGATGTAATGAGACTAGTTTCATGAGTTTCGGACGAAAGGTTGAGACGTTATAAGCCAAAAAGCAAGTTTTTAGTATCTCCGGACCACTAGGGGGCAGTGCGCCGAAACTCCGCAATTACCCTTAGACCCTAGTTGTCATAACACACACCAAGTTTGGTGCGAATCGGTGAATGCATTACAGATATATCGCCTCAAGTCCATTTTCGCAAGTTCTACGTTAAATTAGTTCATAAGTTAAACGAAAACGGTTGGTCTAATCAACTTGAATTCCATAACTTTTGGTTGGCATGGTCTGTAGATCATGTGATTCAATTTTGGTGAAAATCGGAGAAACGGCCTAGGACGAGTTCGATCAAATAGGTTTTTCGAAAAATTTAAAATAGCGCGAAAAAAGTCATGACGGAAAATGACGTCATAGGGTGGGATTGAATCGGACTGAGCCAAGGAGTCAGAGGAAAAAAGAATTTTGATTGTAGCCCATTCGGTTCAAAAGTTATGATGATAAACATACGTGAAAGTTTAGACAAGTGGTGGCGCTAGAGAGTTTGATTTTGAGACTTCATAATTGGCCTGATTAATGTTAATACTGGCCTCTATCATTGTGCCAAATTATACAACTTTCCCGCATACGCCTATATGGGCTGCCATTCAAATCCGGCGGAAGAAACGGAAGAAGAAGAAGAAGAAGAATAATAATAATAATAATAATAATAATAAGAACACTAACGAAAGCAATAGGTGCCTACGCACCTACGGTGCTTGGCCCCTAATAATAATAAGAACACTAACGAAAGCAATAGGTGCCTACGCACCTACGGTGCTTGGCCCCTAATAAATATAGCTGCAAGCAGCAATTAAGGGGCCAAGCACTATTGGCCATAAGGTGGCGCTGTTCCAGACGTTTTTGAGTACTTTCAGGGCATGGGGTTGAAGATGCATACCATGTTTTGTAATGATATGTGAATGTGTTGGTAAAATATAGCATTTTTGGGCAAAAATCGAAATGGGCGACGCCCAAAATGGCTGACCTGTGAAAATCAGACATCATTCGACTCGGCATGCTCTGCCGGATGTAATGAGACCAGTTTCATGAGTTTCGGACGAAAGGTTGAGACGTTATAAGCCAAAAAGCAAGTTTTTAGTATCTCCGGACCACTAGGGGGCAGTGCGCCGAAACTCCGCAATTAACCTTAGACCCTAGTTGTCATAACACACACCAAGTTTGGTGTGAATCGGTGAATGCGTTACAGAGATATCGCCTCAAGTCCATTTTTGCAAGTTCTACGTTAAATTAGTTCGCAAGTTAAACAAAAACGGTTGGTGTAATCAACTTGAATTCCATAACTTTTGGTTGGCATGGTCTGTACATCATGTGATTCAATTTTGGTGAAAATCGGAGACACGGCCTAGGACGAGTTCGATCAAATAGGTTTTTCGAAAAATTTAAAATAGCGCGAAAAAATTCATGACGGAAAATGACGTCATAGGGTGCGTTTGAATCGGACTGAGCCAAGGAATCAGAGGAAAAAAGAATTTTTATTGTAGCCCATTCGGTTCAAAAGTTATGATGATAAACATAAGTGAAAGTTTGGACAAGTGGTGGCGCTAGAGAGTTTGATTTTGAGACTTCATAATTGGCCTGATTAATGTTAATACTGGCCTCTATCATTGTGCCAAATTATACAACTTTCCCGCATACGCCTATATGGGCTGCCATTCAAATCCGGCGGAAGAAACGGAAGAAGAAGAAGAAGAAGAAGAATAATAATAATAAATATAGCTGCAAGCAGCAATTAAGGGGCCAAGCACTATTGGCCATAAGGTGGCGCTGCTCCAGACGTTTTTGAGTACTTTCAGGGCATGGGGTTGAAGATGCATATCATGTTTTGTAATGATATGTGAATGTGTTGGTAAAATATAGCATTTTTGGCCAAAAATCGAAATGGGCGACGCCCAAAATGGCTGACCTGTGAAAATCAGACATCATTCGACTCGGCATGCTCTGCCGGATGTAATTAGACCAGTTTCATGAGTTTCGGACGAAAGGTTGAGACGTTATAAGCCAAAAAGCAAGTTTTTAGTATCTCCGGACCACTAGGGGGCAGTGCGCCGAAACTCCGCAATTAACCTTAGACCCTAGTTGTCATAACACACACCAAGTTTGGTGTGAATCGGTGAATGCGTTACGGAGATATCGCCTCAAGTCCATTTTCGCAAGTTCTTCGTTAAATTAGTTCGCAAGTTAAACGAAAACGGTTGGTCTAATCAACTTGAATTCCATAACTTTTGGTTGGCATGGTCTGTAGATCATGTGATTCAATTTTGGTGAAAATCGGAGACACGGCCTAGGACGAGTTCGATCAAATAGGTTTTTCGAAAAATGTAAAATAGCGCGAAAAAATTCATGACGGAAAATGACGTCATAGGGTGCGTTTGAATCGGACTGAGCCAAGGAATCAGAGGAAAAAAAGAATTTTGATTGTAGCCCATTCGGTTCAAAAGTTATCACGATAAACATAAGTGAAAGTTTGGACAAGTGGTGGCGCTAGAGAGTTTGATTTTGAGACTTCATAATTGGCCTGATTAATGTTAATACTGGCCTCTATCATTGTGCCAAATTATACAACTTTCCCGCATACGCCTATATGGGCTGCCATTCAAATCCGGCGGAAGAAACGGAAGAAGAAGAAGAAGAATAATAATAATAATAATAATAAATATAGCTGCAAGCAGCAATTAAGGGGCCAAGCACTATTGGCCATAAGGTGGCGCTGCTCCAGACGTTTTTGAGTACTTTCAGGGCATGGGGTTGAAGATGCATACAATGTTTTGTAATGATATGTGAATGTGTTGGTAAAATATAGCATTTTTGGCCAAAAATCGAAATGGGCGACGCCCAAAATGGCTGACCTGTAAAAATCAGACATCATTCGACTCGGCATGCTCTGCCGGATGTAATGAGATCAGTTTCATGAGTTTCGGACGAAAGGTTGAGACGTTATAAGCCAAAAAGCAAGTTTTTAGTATCTCCGGACCACTAGGGGGCAGTGCGCCGAAACTCCGCAATTAACCTTAGACCCTAGTTGTCATAACACACACCAAGTTTGGTGTGAATCGGTGAATGCGTTACAGAGATATCGCCTCAAGTCCATTTGCGCAAGTTCTACGTTAAATTAGTTCGCAAGTTTAACGAAAACGGTTGGTCTAATCAACTTGAATTCCATAACTTTTGGTTGGCATGGTCTGTAGATCATGTGATTCAATTTTGGTGAAAATCGGAGACACGGCCTAGGACGAGTTCGATCAAATAGGTTTTTCGAAAAATTTAAAATAGCGCGAAAAAATTCATGACGGAAAATGACGTCATAGGGTGCGTTTGAATCGGACTGAGCCAAGGAATCAGAGGAAAAAAGAATTTTGATTGTAGCCCATTCGGTTCAAAAGTTATGATGATAAACATACGTGAAAGTTTGGACAAGTGGTGGCGCTAGAGAGTTTGATTTTGAGACTTCATAATTGGCCTGATTAATGTTAATACTGGCCTCTATCATTGTGCCAAATTATACAACTTTCCCGCATACGCCTATATGGGCTGCCATTCAAATCCGGCGGAAGAAACGGAAGAAGAAGAAGAAGAAGAAGAAGAAGAAGAAGAATAATAATAAATATAGCTGCAAGCAGCAATTAAGGGGCCAAGCACTATTGGCCATAAGGTGGCGCTGCTCCAGACGTTTTTGAGTACTTTCAGGGCATGGGGTTGAAGATGCATACCATGTTTTGTAATGATATGTGAATGTGTTGGTAAAATATAGCATTTTTGGCCAAAAATCGAAATGGGCGACGCCTAAAATGGCTGACCTGTGAAAATCAGACATCATTCGACTCGACATGCTCTGCCGGATGTAATGAGACCAGTTTCATGAGTTTCGGACGAAAGGTTGAGACGTTATAAGCCAAAAAGCAAGTTTTTAGTATCTCCGGACCACTAGGGGGCAGTGCGCCGAAACTCCGCAATTAACCTTAGACCCTAGTTGTCATAACACACACCAAGTTTGGTGTGAATCGGTGAAAGCGTTACAGAGATATCGCCTCAAGTCCATTTTCGCAAGTTCTACGTTAAATTAGTTCGCAAGTTAAACAAAAACGGTTGGTTTAATCAACTTGAATTCCATAACTTTTGGTTGGCATGGTCTGTAGATCATGTGATTACATTTTGGTGAAAATCGGAGACACGGCGTAGGACGAGTTTGATCAAATAGGTTTTTCGAAAAATTTAAAATAGCGCGAAAAAATTCATGACGGAAAATGACGTCATAGGGTGCGTTTGAATCGGACTGAGCCAAGGAATCAGAGGAAAAAAGAATTTTGATTGTAGCCCATTCGGTTCAAAAGTTATGATGATAAACATATGTGAAAGTTTGGACAAGTGGTGGCGCTAGAGAGTTTGATTTTGAGACTTCATAATTGGCCTGATTAATGTTAATACTGGCCTCTATCATTGTGCCAAATTATACAACTTTCCCGCATACGCCTATATGGGCTGCCATTCAAATCCGGCGGAAGAAACGGAAGAAGAAGAAGAAGAAGAATAATAATAATAATAAATATAGCTGCAAGCAGCAATTAAGGGGCCAAGCACTATTGGCCATAAGGTGGCGCTGCTCCAGACGTTTTTGAGTACTTTCAGGGCATGGGGTTGAAGATGCATACCATGTTTTGTAATGATATGTGAATGTGTTGGTAAAATATAGCATTTTTGGGCAAAAATCGAAATGGGCGACGCCCAAAATGGCTGACCTGTGAAAATCAGACATCGTTCGACTCGGCATGCTCTGCCGAATGTAATGAGACCAGTTTCATGAGTTTCGGACGAAAGGTTGAGACGTTATAAGCCAAAAAGCAAGTTTTTAGTATCTCCGGACCACTAGGGGGCAGTGCGCCGAAACTCCGCAATTAACCTTAGACCCTAGTTGTCATAACACACACCAAGTTTGGTGTGAATCGGTGAATGCGTTACAGAGATATCGCCTCAAGTCCATTTTCGCAAGTTCTACGTTAAATTAGTTCGCAAGTTAAACGAAAACGGTTGGTCTAATCAACTTGAATTCCATAACTTTTGGTTGGCATGGTCTGTAGATCATGTGATTCAATTTTGGTGAAAATCGGAGACACGGCCTAGGACGAGTTCGATCAAATAGGTTTTGCGAAAAATTGAAAATAGCGCGAAAAAAGTCATGACGGAAAATGACGTCATAGGGTGCGTTTGAATTGGACTGAGCCAAGGAATCAGAGGAAAAAAGAATTTTGACTGTAGCCCATTCGGTTCAAAAGTTATAATGATAAACATACGTGAAAGTTTGGACAAGTGGTGGCGCTAGAGAGTTTGATTTTGAGACTTCATAATTGGCCTGATTAATGTTTATACTGGCCTCTATCATTGTGCCAAATTATACAACTTTCCCGCATACGCCTATATGGGCTGCCATTCAAATCCGGCGGAAGAAACGGAAGAAGAAGAATAATAATAATAATAATAATAATAATAATAATAAATATAGCTGCAAGCAGCAATTAAGGGGCCAAGCACTATTGGCCATAAGGTGGCGCTGCTTCAGACGTTTTTGAGTACTTTCAGGGCATGGGGTTAGAGATGCATACCATGTTTTGTAATGATATGTGAATGTGTTGGTAAAATATAGCATTTTTGGCCAAAAATCGAAATGGGCGACGCCCAAAATGGCTGACCTGTGAAATCAGACATCATTCGACTCGGCATGCTCTGCCGGATGTAATGAGACCAGTTTCATGAGTCTCGGACGAAAGGTTGAGACGTTATAAGCCAAAAAGCAAGTTTTTAGTATCTCCGGACCACTAGGGGGCAGTGCGCCGAAACTCCACAATTAACCTTAGACCCTAGTTGTCATAACATATACCAAGTTTGGTGTGAATCGGTGAATGCGTTAGGGAGATATCGCCTCAAGTCCATTTTCGCAAGTTCTACGTTAAATTAGTTCGCAAGTTAAACGAAAACGGTTGGTCTAATCAACTTGAATTCCATAACTTTTGGTTGGCATGGTCTGTAGATCATGTGATTCAATTTTGGTGAAAATCAGAGACACGGCCTAGGACGAGTTCGATCAAATAGGTTTTTCGAAAAATTTAAAATAGCGCGAAAAAATTCATGACGGAGAATGACGTCATAGGGTGGGTTTGAATCGGACTGAGCCAAGGAATCAGAGGAAAATAGAATTTTGATTGTAGCCCATTCGGTTCAAAAGTTATCATGATAAACATACGTGAAAGTTTGGACAAGTGGTGGCGCTAGAGAGTTTGATTTTGAGACTTCATATTTGGCCTGATTAATGTTAATACTGGCCTCTATCATTGTGCCAAATTATACAACTTTCCCGCATACGCCTATATGGGCTGCCATTCAAATCCGGCGGAAGAAACGGAAGAAGAAGAAGAAGAAGAAGAATAATAATAATAATAATAATAATAATAAGAACACTAACGAAAGCAATAGGTGCCTACGCACCTACGGTGCTTGGCCCCTAATAAGAACACTAACGAAAGCAATAGGTGCCTACGCACCTACGGTGCTTGGCCCCTAAATATAGCTGCAAGCAGCAATTAAGGGGCCAAGCACTATTGGCCATAAGGTGGCGCTGCTCCAGACGTTTTTGAGTACTTTCAGGGCATGGGGTTGAAGATGCATACCATGTTTTGTAATGATATGTGAATGTGTTGGTAAAATATAGCATTTTTGGCCAAAAATCGAAATGGGCGACGCCCAAAATGGCTGACCTGTGAAAATCAGACATCATTCGACTCGGCATGCTCTGCCGGATATAATGAGACCAGTTTCATGAGTTTCGGACGAAAGGTTGAGACGTTATAAGCCAAAAAGCAAGTTTTTAGTATCTCCGGACCAGTAGGGGGCAGTGCGCCGAAACTCCGCAATTATTCTTAGACCCTAGTTGTCATAACACACACCAAGTTTGGTGTGAATCGGTGAATGCGTTACGGAGATATCGCCTCAAGTCCATTTTCGCAAGTTCTACGTTAAATTAGTTCGTAAGTTAAACAAAAACGGTTGGTCTTAACAACTTGGATTCCATAACTTTTGGTTGGCATGGTCTGTAGATCATGTGATTCAATTTGGGTGATAATCGGAGAAACGACCTAGGACGAGTTCGATCAAATAGGTTTTTCGAATAATTTAAAATAACGCGAAAAAATTCATGACGGAAAATGACGTCATAGGGTGCGTTTGAATCGGACTGATCCAAGGAATCAGTGGGAAAAAGAATTTTGATTGTAGCCCATTTGGTTCAAAAGTTATCATGATAAACATACATGAACATTTGGACAAGTGGTGGCGCTAGAGAGTTTGATTTTGAGACTTCATATTTGGTATGATTAATGTTAATACTGTCCTCTATCATTGTGCCAGATGCTTACCATGTTTTGTAATGATATGTGAATATGTTGGTAAAATATAGCATTTTTGGCCAAAAATCGAAATGGGCGACGCCCAAAATGGCTGACCTGTGAAAATCAGACATCATTCGACTTGACATGCTCTGCCGGATGTAATGAGACCAGTTTTATGAGTTTCGGACGAAAGGTTGAGATGTTATAAGCCAAAAAGCAAGTTTTTTGTATCTCCGGACCACTAGGGGGCAGTGTGCCGAAACTCCGCAATTAACCTTAGACCCTAGTTGTCATAACACACACCAAGTTTGGTGTGAATCGGTGAATGCATTACAGAGATATCGCCTCAAGTCCATTTTCGCAAGTTCTTCATTAAATTAGTTCGCAAGTTAAACAAAAACGGTTGGTCTAATCAACTTGAATTCCATAACTTTTGGTTGGCATGGTCTGTAGATCATGTGATTCAATTTTGGTGAAAATCGGAGACACGGCCTAGGACGAGTTCGAACAAATAGGTTTTTCGAAAAATTTAAAATAGCGCGAAAAAAGTCATGACGGAAAATGACGTCATAGGGTGGGTTTGAATCGGACTGAGCCAAGGAATCAGAGGAAAAAAGAATTTTGATTGTAGCCCATTCGGTTCAAAAGTTATGATGATAAACATACGTGAAAGTTTGGACAAGTGGTGGCGCTAGAGAGTTTGATTTTGAGACTTCATAATTGGCCTGATTAATGTTAATACTGGCCTCTATCATTGTGCCAAATTATACAACTTTCCCGCATACGCCTATATGGGCTGCCATTCAAATCCGGCGGAAGAAACGGAAGAAGAAGAAGAATAATAATAATAATAATAATAATAATAATAATAATAAGAACACTAACGAAAGCAATAGGTGCCTACGCACCTACGGTGCTTGGCCCCTAATAATAAGAACACTAACGAAAGCAATAGGTGCCTACGCACCTACGGTGCTTGGCCCCTAATAATAATAATAAGAACACTAACGAAAGCAATAGGTGCCTACGCACCTACGGTGCTTGGCCCCTAAATATAGCTGCAAGCAGCAATTAAGGGGCCAAGCACTATTGGCCATAAGGTGGCGCTGCTCCAGACGTTTTTGAGTACTTTCAGGGCATGGGGTTGAAGATGCATACCATGTTTTGTAATGATATGTGAATGTGTTGGTAAAATATAGCATTTTTGGCCAAAAATCGAAATGGGCGACGCCCAAAATGGCTGACCTGTGAAAATCAGACATCATTCGACTCGGCATGCTCTGCCGGATGTAATGAGACCAGTTTCATGAGTTTCGGACAAAAGGTTGAGACGTTATAAGCCAAAAAGCAAGTTTTTAGTATCTCCGGACCCCTAGGGGGCAGTGCGCCGAAACTCCGCAATTAACCTTAGACCCTAGTTGTCATAACACCCACCAAGTTTGGTGTGAATCAGTAAATGTGTTACAGAGATATCGCCTCAAGTCCATTTTTGCAAGTTCTACGTTAAATTAGTTCGCAAGTTAAACGAAAACTGTTGGTCTAATCTACTTGAATTCCATAACTTTTGGTTGGCATGGTCTGTAGATCATGTGATTTAATTTTGGTGAAAATCGGAGACACGGCCTAGGACGAGTTTGATCAAATAGGTTTTTCGAAAAATTTAAAATAGCGCGAAAAAATTCATGACGGAAAATGACGTCATAGGGTGGGTTTGAATCGGACTGAGCCAAGGAATCAGAGGAAAAAAGAATTTTGATTGTAGCCCATTCGGTTCAAAAGTTATGATGAGAAACATACGTGAAAGTTTGGACAAGTGGTGGCGCTAGAGAGTTTGATTTTGAGACTTCATAATTGGCCTGATTAATGTTAATACTGGCCTCTATCATTGTGCCAAATTATACAACTTTCCCGCATACGCCTATATGGGCTGCCATTCAAATCCGGCGGAAGAAACGGAAGAAGAAGAAGAAGAAGAAGAATAATAATAATAAATATAGCTGCAAGCAGCAATTAAGGGGCCAAGCACTATTGGCCATAAGGTGGCGCTGCTCCAGACGTTTTTGAGTACTTTCAGGGCATGGGGTTGAAGATGCATACCATGTTTTGTAATGATATGTGAATGTGTTGGTAAAATATTGCATTTTTGGCCAAAAATCGAAATGGGCGACGCCCAAAATGGCTGACCTGTGAAAATCAGACATCATTCGACTCGGCATGCTCTGCCGGATGTAATGAGACCAGTTTCATGAGTTTCGGACGAAAGGTTGAGACGTTATAAGCCAAAAAGCAAGTTTTTTGTATCTCCGGACCACTAGAGGGCAGTGCGCCGAAACGCCGCAATTAACCTTAGACCCTAGTTGTCATAACACACACCAAGTTTGGTGTGAATTGGTGAATGCGTTACGGAGATATCGTCTCAAGTCCATTTTTGCAAGTTCTACGTTAAATTTGATTGCAAGTTAAACGAAAACGGTTGGTCAAATCAACTTGAATTCCATAACTTTTGGTTGGCATGGTCTGTAGATCATGTGATTCAATTTGGGTGATAATCGGAGAAACGGCCTAGGACGAGTTCGATCAAATAGGTTTTTCGAATAATTTGAAATAACGCGTAAAAATTCATGACGGAAAATGACGTCATAGGGTGCGTTTGAATCGGACTGATCCAAGGAATCAGTGGGAAAAAGAATTTTGATTGTAGCCCATTTGGTTCAAAAGTTATGATGATAAACATACATGAACATTTGGACAAGTGGTGGCGCTAGAGAGTTTGATTTTGAGACTTCATATTTGGTATGATTAATGTTAATACTGTCCTCTATCATTGTGCCAGATGCTTACCATGTTTTGTAATGATATGTGAATATGTTGGTAAAATATAGCATTTTTGGCCAAAAATCGAAATGGGCGACGCCCAAAATGGCTGACCTGTGAAAATCAGACATCATTCGACTTGACATGCTCTGCCGGATGTAATGAGACCAGTTTTATGAGTTTCGGACGAAAGGTTGAGATGTTATAAGCCAAAAAGCAAGTTTTTTGTATCTCCGGACCACTAGGGGGCAGTGTGCCGAAACTCCGAAATTAACCTTAGACCCTAGTTGTCATAACACACACCAAGTTTGGTGTGAATCGGTGAATGCGTTACAGAGATATCGCCGTAAGTCCATTTTCGCAAGTTCTTTGTTAAATTAGTTCGCAAGTTAAACAAAAACGGTTGGTCTAATCAACTTGAATTCCATAACTTTTGGTTGGCATGGTCTGTAGATCATGTGATTCAATTTTGGTGAAAATCGGAGACACGGCCTAGGACGAGTTCGATCAAATGGGTTTTTCGAAAAATTTAAAATAGCGCGAAAAAATTCATGACGGAAAATGACGTCATAGGGTGGGTTTGAATCGGACTGAGCCAAGGAATCAGAGGAAAAAAGAATTTTGATTGTAGCCCATTCGGTTCAAAAGTTATGATGATAAACATACGTGAAAGTTTGGACAAGTGGTGGCGCTAGAGAGTTTGATTTTGAGACTTCATATTTGGTATGATTAATGTTAATACTGTCCTCTATCATTGTGCCAAATTATACAACTTTCCCGCATACGCCTATATGGGCTGCCATTCAAATCCGGCGGAAGAAACGGAAGAAGAAGAAGAAGAAGAAGAAGAATAATAATAATAATAATAATAATAATAATAATAAGAACACTAACGAAAGCAATAGGTGCCTACGCACCTACGGTGCTTGGCCCCTAAATATAGCTGCAAGCAGCAATTAAGGGGCCAAGCACTATTGGCCATAAGGTGGCGCTGCTCCAGACGTTTTTGAGTTCTTTCAGGGCATGGGGTTGAAGATGCATACCATGTTTTGTAATAATATGTGAATGTGTTGGTAAAATATTGCATTTTTGGCCAAAAATCGAAATGGGCGACGCCCAAAATGGCTGACCTGTGAAAATCAGACATCATTCGACTCGGCATGCTCTGCCATATGTAATGAGACCAGTTTCATGAGTTTCGGACGAAAGGTTGAGATGTTATAAGCCAAAAAGCAAGTTTTTTGTATCTCTGGACCACTAGGGGGCAGTGCGCTGAAACTCCGCAATTAACCTTAAACCCTAGTTGTCATAACACACACCAAGTTTGGTGTGAATCGGTGAATGCGTTACAGAGATATCGCCTCAAGTCCATTTTTGCAAGTTCTACGTTAAATTAGTTCGCAAGTTAAACGAAAACGATTGGTCTAATCAACTTGAATTCCATAACTTTTGGTTGGCATGGTCTGTAGATCATGTGATTCAATTTTGGTGAAAATCGGAGACACGGCCTAGAACGAGTTCGATCAAATAGGTTTTTCGAAAAATTTAAAATAGCGCGAAAAAATTCATGACGGAAAATGACGTCATAGGGTGGGTTTGAATCGGACTGAGCCAAGGAATCAGAGGAAAAAAGAATTTTGACTGTAGCCCATTCGGTTCAAAAGTTATGATGATAAACATACGTGAAAGTTTGGACAAGTGGTGGCGCTAGAGAGTTTGATTTTGAGACTTCATGTTTGGTCTGATTAATGTTAATACTGGCCTCTATCATTGTGCCAAATTATACAACTTTCCCGCATACGCCTATATGGGCTGCCATTCAAATCCGGCGGAAGAAACGGAAGAAGAAGAAGAAGAAGAAGAAGAATAATAATAATAATAATAATAAGAACACTAACGAAAGCAATAGGTGCCTACGCACCTACGGTGCTTGGCCCCTAATAATAATAATAATAATAATAATAAGAACACTAACGAAAGCAATAGGTGCCTACGCACCTACGGTGCTTGGCCCCTAATAAGAACACTAACGAAAGCAATAGGTGCCTACGCACCTACGGTGCTTGGCCCCTAATAATAAGAACACTAACGAAAGCAATAGGTGCCTACGCACCTACGGTGCTTGGCCCCTAATAATAATAAATGTAGCTGCAAGCAGCAATTAAGGGGCCAAGCACTATTGGCCATAATGTGTCGCTGCTCCAGGTGTTTTTGAGTACTTTCAGGGCATGGGGTTGAAGATGCATACCATGTTTTGTAATGATATGTGAATGTGTTGGTAAAATATAGCATTTTTGGCCAAAAATCAAAATGGGCGACGCCCAAAATGGCTGACCTGTGAAAATCAGACATCATTCGACTCGGCATGCTCTGCCGAATGTAATGAGACCAGTTTCATGAGTTTCGGACGAAAGGTTGAGACGTTATAAGCCAAAAAGCAAGTCTTTAGTATCTCCGGACCACTAGGGGGCAGTGCGCCGA
The DNA here is from genome assembly GCF_052040795.2 of Danio rerio. Classification (NCBI taxonomy): domain Eukaryota; kingdom Metazoa; phylum Chordata; class Actinopteri; order Cypriniformes; family Danionidae; genus Danio; species Danio rerio. Next base: position 56,050,756 of record NC_141024.2, read on the forward strand.
AACTCCGCAATTAACCTCAGACCCTAGTTGTCATAACACACACCAAGTTTGGTGTGAATCGGTGAATGCGTTACAGAGATATTGCCTCAAGTCCATTTTTGCAAGTTCTACGTTAAATTTGATCGCAAGTTAAACGAAAACGGTTGGTCTAATCAACTTGAATTCCATAACTTTTGGTTGGCATGGTCTGTAGATCATGTGATTAAATTTTGGTGAAAATCGGAGAAACGGCCTAGGACGAGTTCGATCAACTAGGTTTTTCGAAAAATTTAAAATAGCGCGAAAAAATTCATGACGGAAAATGACGTCATAGGGTGTGTTTGAATCGGACTGAGCCAAGGAATCAGAGGAAAAAAGAATTTTGATTGTAGCCCATTCGGTTCAAAAGTTATGATGATAAACATACGTGAAAGTTTGGACAAGTGGTGCTTTCGTTAGACTTCATAATTGGCCTGGTTAATGTTAATACTGGCCTCTATCATTGTGCCAAATTATACAACTTTCCCGCATTCGCCTATATGGGCTGCCATTCAAATCCAGCGGAAGAAACGGAAGAATAATAATAATAATAATAATAATTATAATAATAATAATAAGAACACTAACGAAAGCAATAGGTGCCTACGCACCTACGGTGCTTGGCCCCTAATAATAATAATAATAAGAACACTAACGAAAGCAATAGGTGCCTACGCACCTACGGTGCTTGGCCCCTAATAATAAGAACACTAACGAAAGCAATAGGTGCCTACGCACCTACGGTGCTTGGCCCCTAATAATAATAATAAGAACACTAACGAAAGCAATAGGTGCCTACGCACCTACGGTGCTTGGCCCCTAATAATAAGAACACTAACGAAAGCAATAGGTGCCTACGCACCTACAGTGCTTGGCCCCTAATAATAATAATAAGAACACTAACGAAAGCAATAGGTGCCTACGCACCTACGGTGCTTGGCCCCTAATAATAAGAACACTAACGAAAGCAATAGGTGCCTACGCACCTACGGTGCTTGGCCCCTAATAATAATAATAATAAGAACACTAACGAAAGCAATAGGTGCCTACGCACCTACGGTGCTTGGCCCCTAATAATAATAATAAGAACACTAACGAAAGCAATAGGTGCCTACGCACCTACGGTGCTTGGCCCCTAATAATAGGAACGCTAACGAATCCAATAGGTGCCTACGCACCTATGGTGCTTGGCCCCTAATAATAATAGGAACACTAACGGATCCAATAGGTGCCTACGCACCTACGGGGCTTGGCCCCTAATAATAATAGGAACGCTAACGGATCCAATAGGTGCCTACGCACCTACGGTGCTTGGCCCCTAATAATAATAACACTAACGAAAGCAATAGGTGCCTACGCATCTACTGTGCTTGGCCCCTAATAATAATAATAATAATAACGCTAACGGATCCAATAGGTGCCTACGCACCTACGGTGCTTGGCCCCTAATAAGAACACTAACGAAAGCAATAGGTGCCTACGCACCCACGGTGCTTGGCCCCTAATAATAATAGGAACGCTAATGAAAGCAATAGGGGCCTACGCACCTACGGTGCTTGGCCCCTAATAATATTAATATGCACAGTTTTGCTATTACTGATCAGCATAACTGTCACAATTACTAATGGAATACGATCGCTGGTTCTCACTCACAATAACTCATGGACTACAATTTCGCCATTGTTGGACTAAATATTCATACATACACTACGGTCACACTCACACCTGCTTCCTCATCTAGACTGATTGCTCGCACCACCTGAGGATTGTGAGAGACTGATTGCACACCCTACTTAAGCCACACACTCACCTATTCAGGTTGCCGAGTCTTGTTGATCTTTAGATGACATTACAACGCGGTTTCCTTGTCTTGTTTTCCCGTGTTTTGACATAGCCCTGTTTATCCAGTTCTCCCTGTCTGCCACCTGCCTCTGACTATCTGCCTGTTATTCTGACTTCGACTCTGGATTGCCCTCATATATCTGTTTGCCCCTGCATTGACCATTGCTTGCCTGACTACGAATAAACCTGCATTGTGGATCTTACCCCAGTTGTATGTGTCATCCCCCCGTGGTTACAATAACAGAGTAATCACGCTTCATTACCCAACCAATATCAATCAGTGTTAGGAAAAAGTTAAATGTTAATCTAATGTCATTTTAAAAAAGTGTTACTTAGTTACATTTTAAGGCATTAGTGTAGTATGGTGGCCGGGAAGTGCAAAACAACATTACAAAGTTTAAAACACTTTTATAAAGCTCGAGACTAATTTACATTTTGAAAAACATTTTTACCTATCATCAGACACAATTACATAGGAAAAACAATTTTACAAAGGACGAAACAAATTTACATTTTAGAAAACAAATTAACAAGACGCAAAACACTTTTACAAATCCCGAAACAAATTTACAATTACAGATTCCCTGCGGAAAGGGAATGTACCACACCCCGGAAGTGACAATGAATGTACCACACACCGGCAGTGACCCGGAATGTAACACACACACTGGAAAATATCAATGATATCCAGCTCGTGTGTGACTTTGTACACAGGTTTTCACAAGTCTACAACTATAAAAATCATGGTTTGACTAACTGCGATAAAATAAATTAGAGCTATTCTGAGAAAATATCAGCATGAGAGAGTGCATAGAAACATGTAAATGCAAGTACATGGAAACAATTGAAGCACGGCATATGTTGACTGTTAAAGATACCAAAACCGATCTTAACCTGTACACTGGAGTAGCTCAGTTGGATGAGTCGGTTGGTACTCGTGCAGAACCTTTTGACTTGGGTTCGAATCCCGTTGATGACAGGTCAATTACATTTATTTCACTGACACTGACACTAAGTGAATAAGAATCTTTATTCGGTATGGGCATGTTTTGTTGCTGTGAAAAAGTGACGAATCTGCCAATCTGCAAACGTGGATAGTTTGCACATTTGAAAAGGGGTCTCAGTTAACACGGACAACAGTTAAACCATAACACCGGCTTCCTTCAGTTTACTGTTAAGAGTCTTCAAGCAGAGGTTTACACAGTGTAGACTTGACATAATGTTCACGATTACAGCGTACGAGTGGATCTCGTTAAAATATTGAACACATTGATGCAGCATGTCTGGCGCAAGGTCTGGCGTTTCCGTCTGGTCCGCGTCCTTTATAAACTCTAAACACCGACCATACGCAAAGTAAAACCGTGTTAAGCTGCTCATGTGTTTGCCACAAAACGGGCAAAACAACCCTCGACCGCAGTCCATGTTTGGTCACCATAAACTTTGTTTACACCATGTACTCCACAGCGCGAATTTACCGCGCTCACCAGCAACAACAACTTTCCCCCGCGTCACTACCGGTGTGTGGTACATTCTACGTCACTTCCGGGGTGTGGTACATTCCCTTTCCGTAGGGAATTTGTAATTGTAAATTTGTTTCGGGATTTGTAAAAGTGTTTTGCGTCTTGTTAATTTGTTTTCTAAAATGTAAATTTGTTTCTTCTAAAATGTAAATTTGTTCCTTTTAAACTATGTAATGTTGTTTTGCACTTCCCGGCCACTGTAGTGTAGCCAGAAAAATACCTAAAAAGACATAAATTCACAGTTATTACCATGAAAACTGGTTAAATTTTGGCATGGATAGCACACAACTTAATAGGCTATATAACTTTTTTTATAATTGTCATGGGTAAAAACAACGATTTATGTTATCAAAAGTGATTTTTTTTCGTGATACGTCCGGTTGGCTTTTTTTAAAAACGCCATCATAAACCATTAGGCTATTATGCCTACCAGTCATTTTATTTATTTATTTAGCCTATTTTAATAACTTGTTTTCAGGTACAAACATTAGTTTTCAAACTACATTTTCATTTTTAGGGCCATGAGCTACAAGTCAAAACAAAATCGATATGCTTACTTAGAGCTGGGCAATATGGCAAAAAAAAATTATCATGATAATTTTTTTAATATCAGCCGATATTGATATTTATCTTGATAAATGTAAAATCTTTATATCCATCAATTATATACGCAGCTGATTTAACACATTTGTGCAGCTGATTTAACACATTTAGTGAAATTATTTAGCTGTCTAACAATATAAATAATAAAATGACACGTTTACATTTAAGGTTTAGTTATGCTTGCGCTGAGACGCATCCACGCATTACATAATCAAGTTAACCTTACTTATGCGGTCACCCTCTTGACATCCCATATTGCGGGTCGCATAAAACCTTGTTATGTGCATATCTCCGATATATCCGCTCGTGTTTTAACCAACTTTGTCTAACAGACTAGCATGAATAGGTCTATGCAGACTCTCATTTTACAAATCGCACATCACAACGAAAACATGCGGGGAGCCAGCCAGGGAGCCTCTCCATTTACACAGCAAGCTTCTGCACTCCATCCAAGTTTATTCTTCCGAGGTAACCCAAGAAATCTATCAGTGCTGCGAAAAGACTGTCAAGTTTATGCTGCTCAGACCGCGCTTGGTTAATGTATTAAAATGAAACTGAAAATAGTTTGATGGATTGTTTTGGCACTAAAGCATATAGCGGGCTTGTGTTAAAGCGCTTCACCTAAGATGTTGTTTATGCTGTAGATAACTGACCAACAAAATAAACATCAAAATTAAGTTACACATTATACAAAACAAAATTCGTAACGAAAAGATAAATTTTCAAGGAAATATGTTTAAATTTATTTAGTTTGTGTCAACCTTAAACAACTGCGGGTGGATGATGCTTCGCTCTGTGGAAAAAAAAAGCTGTTGCTGTTGTAAACGTCTGTCATATATTTGCTGCATTTTTAATATGTCATTGTTTTAAAGATTATGTCTTGAGCATCTGATTTCTCCTCTGTGATTATGGCCTTTAAATATATAAAGGCTGGTTCTTGTACCGTCGATGAGAGACAAAAGTGGTATTACAGATTTCAAAACAAATATTTTAATATTAAAAAGGAAACGTAAGACTTGACATCAAAAGATCTTATTATTGTCTTAACAAATACCCTTAAATGATGCAGGCTGTAGTTTACAGCAAGCATCAAGTGTTCATTGAGATGTGATTGAGATTGTGTCGTCTGTCATATCTTTCGTCTGTCTTTTCGGGGGGTTTCTCTCGTAAGGCACGGCTTTCGAAAATGATGACATGAGACTCTGCTGGGTAGCCAACACTTGTTTATGTCTGTAATTTCTTAGCATCTTCATAAGGGTGGTCTTGTTTTACATGGTAAAACAGGTCGTGGTGTTGCCTGCTTTTGATGATACGAGTCGTCTGCACAGTTTGCGGTGCACGTTGCTCTGTTTTGTGTTGGATAGCGAAAAACTAAGTAGCTCATAAAGTCTAGTGACGTTTCTTGTCACCGATGTCTGTAACTCTGACCTTTTTTACCTTATTTCTTTCTTACTCCTTTCAGTGCAACTAACACTATATGGCTGTAAACTTGTACGGCGTGCGGCAGTCAGAAGGGCAGGCTGAAAAATGCTTGCCAACGTTACGCATAGTGCGTAAATATTATTGAGCAATTATCGAACTGTCATTATCGTTTTATCGAAAAATTGTATATCGTGATAATTATCGATATCAAATTATCGCCCAGCCCTATGCTTACTGTATTTTAACTGTTAAATAGGCCTCTGCAGTATATTTTCTGGTGTTTAATTTTGCATGAGCAAATAGCAGTATAGCCTAAATTACATAGATTTTTAAAAAAGATTATCATTTAGCCTACATGCAGCGCATGTGAAAGGTTGAGAGGCAAATCCACTTACGCATTATACCTATTTAATTTATAACACTGTAAACCTGACTTCGCAGGCCGAGTTCATAAACTCAAAAGGTGTTTTTTAAGTGTCCTAACTTGACTGCTGCTGCATAATGGGATGTTTCTTTACACAACTGTAAAATTAAGCTTTAGCGATTGGAAAATGAAAGCAGACATTTAAAATGGTTCTGCATTTTATCAATTTTAGCTTAAATTTAATAATATTAATAATGAATATAATAAATTAAAATATAAATAATAGTGTAGATTACTGTGGGACTGTGCAGTGAACTAAACATTTTTATTAGGCTACATGTGCCCTAACTGAAAAACTAATGTGAAATTGACTGGCAGTTGCGTTTCTGCTAAAATTAATTTAACGGCAGATTTTTTTATTTTCCTTTAGAGCTCAAGAGAGTTGTGTTTAAATAATTAGTTAACCAGAACATAAAATTAATTAGGCTGCTTGTCTTCATGTCACCCACTATTCCAGTTTCTCCCATGTGAGTTTAGAGAGCGTTTCCACCGCCATGTGCGCGTTTTAAAGGCTGTAGCCAATATATGGGCACACGCTGACCTGAACCAGACGCTGACCTGGACCAGATCTCTGGACTATAGACCTAGCTTTAGTTTCACACTTTTCATAGTTTAATTGCTATTTCAAATTATAAAATATATATGGTTGAAGGTTATTAATGACAGAAAAAAAATTCAGTTTTGTGTGTACTAAACTGGGCAATGCCCCCTTTTAACCTTTATACTTTTATAAAGAAGCTATGTTCAAGCAGACTGTAATCTGAAAAGCAAAGATACTGTGCAAGCACAGCTACAGGAAAAGAATTTAAAAAAGAATTAAAAGAGCAGCCTTTTATGTAACTTACAGTATGACACGAGGTGTCGGCTTGCAGCGAGTTTTGCTAGTTGACAAAACTGAAGTTGATGTAATATGATTATGATCGTTTGCCTAAGTATGGCTTTAGAAGCAGAAAGGATAGATAATAAGGCAGGGAGATAAGACTTCATAACATTAATTCTCGGCCTTGAGTTAAGTCTAAGATTAACAGATAATACTATAAAACACATGTATATTTTGTCAAAATTAATTGTTTTTCAGTTACATTAAGGATTTATTTCTGTTATTTATTTATATTAATTACAATAACTATTATTATTATTATTGTTATTAGTATTATTATTATTATGTTATTTATAATAACTATAAATATTTTTAATAATTCCAATTCGGGTTTTGTCCATATTTTACCAGAAGTTAGGTATTAACTAGATGTGACCTTCTAGAACCATACTAGACTACTAGACTACCAACTACACTTCTATAAACCAACTATTTAAAAGCTTGAGGGAGGAGGGGGCGTATATGGGGTGATTCGCCCAGGGTGTCATTCAAGCTAGCACCTCCACTGGTTACAAGATCATGTTCTCAAAAGTCTTGTAAACAAATAATTTGTGTGTGTTTTTATGGAGTTATTCAGTGACTTTTATGAATCAAAATGAGTTTTTCCCACCTGGAAGATCCACAGGAGATTGTCTGTAAAACTCTTGTTGCTCCTGTCAGTCTCGTCTCCTGAATCTGCTAACTCGTATTCAACACTGTTAACAAATAAAACTACTGTAATAATACATTTAGAGGTAAACAGATACAGATATAACTATATAAACACATATCAACTATATATAAACAGTCCATGTGTGACCATTAATGTAATTTAAAAAAATACCTTTTGGCAGATGATATTGTTTTCTTACTAAAGTTTAGTGGATTACTCATTGACAGGGTTTCTGCTGTTTTATGTGCCTGGACTTTACTTCCAATCAGCCCATGTGCTCCTGATTGTCTTTTTGTAGCAAAATGAGCTCATGGGGAATTAAGAATAATTGATAATAAGTTATGAATAATTATTTATAATTTCCTATGAGCTCATTTTGCAACAGCTATAACTTTATTCACTCTTCATTGCCTCTTCCTAGCTATACTAATGTGTGTGTGTGTGCGCATGCGTGTGTTTAGTTTAAGGGTGCTTCCACACCTGTGAATTGATTCAGTTGTTCCGAAACAGGGATTACAAATGTTACATTGTTGCTCTTTGCTCTTGGAGCGATTCGCTTTCACACTGCAAAGTTTCTAATCGGACCAAAAGAGCTAAAGCAAGTCACATGCGAGTAAACTCTCCTTACATTGGTCAGAGTGTCAGGGTTTATTTTGCAGCATCCCGCTAAGCTGTCAGGAGAGGTGGTGGTTTGGTGGTGCTTGACATGGTGCGCGTGCGCAAAGTGTTTGAGGAGAGACGCGGTGGGAACAAGTGTGCCGCAAGCCTGCATTTGAGTGAAGGTCTCGGCCGTTAGATCGCCCCCTGGGGGCTGGCTGCAGTACAAGTCATAAAGCCCGCCTCCTCCGTGTTAATGAAGGAGACTTGAGCCCAAATAAAAAAATTAATTACACTTGCAATAAAATGTCCCGAACGATGGTTCTGGTCGATTAAGGCACTGGTTATTGTGCTGAAATAGGTGCAGATCTTCATTTTTGTAAACAGTTTGTTTTTAGCAGTAATTTAATGCTGGGCGTGTCATCGTGATTGACAGCTGTGATTGACAGTTTCTCAAAGCGCGGCGTCTGAGCTTCGGCAGAAGACTGAAGTGTTATTACTCGATTTCTGTGATATTTTACTATGACAAAATGAGTTCAGCAGTAAACTACAGTTTCTGACATACATGATCTGGTGGAACACTGTTTATTCGCTAAGGTCAGAGCTTTATTCGGGCTTTATTAGTTTGCTAATACACGCCTAGCCACCCAGATAGCAAAATACACTGGGGCCAGTTCTTGCCTGCCGGAGACTTACCCCTCAGACTGACTACCTCTGCTGGACCTACTCCGGATGCCTGGACTCACTGCCCGATTCCAGCCTGAGTCAATTGAGCCAGATGCGGCGGCCGAGCGAGCAGGCGCTGCCGCATGCGAGCCGGAATCAGCCCGCGACGCCGCGACTAGGTTATGCGCTGATGCCCGGAGCTGGCGCGATTGAATCTTCATTATATAAAACCCTCACATTTGTTAACGTTATTACACCCATTTTTGTTGATATAACAACAAACGCATGCTACTATGTGAACGCAAAGTGTATCACTGAGTTTAACCTTTGAATAAAGATGCAAACAGCATACAGCAATTATTTAAATAAAGGACAAAATAAATAACAATAAACCTGTATCGACAAGTATTAAATAATAATAATAATAAATACGAAAATGACAATAAAACTGCACAATAAAATAAACCCATTTAAGTACGGGGTATACAGGAGATCGTTAGCAGTAATTCTCTTTGTGTTTAAATAATAATCTCCACATTGATCTCCTGTAAGGTTATTTAAACTTGCTTTATAGGACGTCTCTGCATTTTAAGTTTTGGCATGTTATTAAGTGATCTACTGAATTTGCTGTTATAAATCATTATAACGTTCTTGAAATCGAATCTTATATAACCTAATAGAGCTGTAAATGTTAGATATTATTTATTTACATCATTTACTGTTGGCGTTTTATTTGAACACTCCAGCTAACATTAAAAAGAATGTAAATTCCTCGTTGCCAGATATAATGAAGGCATCGAATAAACCAAATGAAAACGGAGGCAAAAAAATTAAATAAATAAACAATTCAAGCGAAAATGAATAAACAATATACTAGTGATGTTACAGCAGATAGACGTTGTATTAATAGTTCAAAGTTTTTTTTGCACAAATTGACAAATTGCAGGGTTGGGATGTGTAAATATCCTGTTGATATTTAGTAATCTTGCTGTATTTATCTTCTAAACGCACGATTGTTCCCGCATGGTAAATCGTTATGGTGTGTAGGCTATATTTTGGGTTCTGTTGATGGCTAATTAAAAATAAAAACCTTTCTAAAAATGTATGTGTTGTTTATATGTTATTGTTCATATTTTACAAGTGTTATTTCTACCCCTATGAAGATAACAAATACCAACAACAAATATAACAATAAGAGAATATATTATTTGTGCTCATATTCAGGCTAGAGTGTATAAAAGATCGTTTATTTCTGCAGTCCACCATGTATTTCTTTTATTAAAGTTTAACAGCTTACATCACACCGTTTTTAAACCGTATATTATTGTGTTTTTTTAATGTAAGTGCTTCTATTTACATCAGTGAGCGTTTGTTATAGTGCAGACACCGGCAGTCGAGTGAGAAGTTCGGGGGGCGTGGTTGATTTTACATAAAGCGTTTGGTTGGAAGCTCGACTCCGCTCATTATCGCGGCTCCTCCTCTGGCTCCATCAGACAGTCCTTCTGCGCATGTCTGGCTCCAATTTCAGCAGTCTTTTGCGACAGTTTGTGCCCGTCAAGCAGGCGTTTTGCCCTCAAGGCGTTCAATGGCAAAAGGGGCTGTTATTTTGTGCCATATTTTTTACAGTCATTGGGTGGGAAGGGGTGAGAAGGGTGCGCGACGATGCCTATTTGAGGACCAGGAGATCATCACTCGTTTGCGGGCATCTGGAGACTCTCAAAACTTCCTGCCATACTCATAATTCTCTCTTCATATAGCCGTAAGCCTATTACATATCCATAAAACTAAGGTTGGAGGATTCTATCGATTCTGCGATATAAAAAGATTTTTTTTTTCCTAAGAAAGTATCGATTTTTTAGTCGCAAGTATCGATACATACGTACCCTTTAAATCACCATGTTGTTTACCCCCGTTCGCATTGCAGGAAGAGCGATTTGGTCAGCCAGCCACTAGTGTTGCGGTAGAGCAAGTTACCTGTATTAACTTTACAGACGCAGATGTCTACCTCTTCCTGTTTACCAAGGAAAAGCGTAGATATTCAGAGAATGGCGGTGAACATAAATCCAGCACCTGCCTGCTTAAAAGCAGATGTGTGGGAGCACTTTGGTTTTTTTTTAAAAAAAAAGGAAAGCAACGACTTAGATAAAAGCATCGCGCTTTGTACGCTATGTGGCACTAACGTTAAATACGAGCGCACCTAAAACGTTACCACCCGGACAAGTTAATACTTACGGAGGACCCAAAGCAGCAGCGGCCGCTTGACCTAAAACAAACTACGCTGGACATCGATGGCGGTTGTTCCCACAAATTTCCATCTGCCTCACCAAGGTCGCAAAAAATTACAGAATCCATTGCCTACTTTATTTGTCAGGATTTGAGACCGTATTCAGTGTTGGAAAACCCCGACTTTAGGCGCATGGTGAACACGATGGAGCCCCGCTATTCTATTCCAACCTGCGAACACCTCACCAAGGTTTGCATTCCCTGGCTGTACGCTCAGACAAGGGCGTTAAAGCCTCCCTGGCCAGCGTAGAGAGAGTTGCCCAGACGTGCGATGTCTGGACCTCGCGCACAACTGAAGCATATATCACCATATATTGTGAGTTTCTTCAGACGTAGCACCACAGCCAACCACATGCTGAAAGAGAAACAGAGGCTTCTACAACTACCAGAACACAAGTTGACGGATGTAGTTACCAGATTAGTGTGTGGTTACTTTTCAATAGTTTTTGTTTTTTTTTATTAATTATTAATTACATTATTAAATTTGTTTAGTCTTTTATGTAAAGCATCCGTGCTGTCTATAAATAAAATATGCATGCAGCCATCAGAGGTATGGCAATGGTACTTCGAGTTTAAAAGGCAAATCCTACATCATTTTAAAATAGATAAATATTAAATAGTTTTAAAAGCATAATTAAATACTATAATGTTAACAGGTTTAAAGGCATATTTAATAAAGTAATTAAAAGATGTATACAATAAAACTCATGAATTTAATTTCATGTTGACTTAGTCACTTTGGAGTGTGGATGAAGAGGGCACAGCAAATGCTCATGCTGATGATGAGGGGATGGCATCTAAAAAAAGATGATGAAGACGCTGTGGATGAAGGAGAGCAATTCATGGAAGAAGTGAGCAGTCAAGGTCAGTAGTATTACCCATTGTTATCCAGTGCAGCGCACTGTGTTGTCTGAATTTCTGTGTAGGAATTATGGAATGTGCTTAACTAAAAAACATATAAATATAATATATAAATATATGTTTTATTTTTTGTTTGTTTGTTTTTATTGTTTATTTATTTGAAGGTCGGAATCCAAGGCTGTCTTGTCCACTGGCTGCCCTTCTTGGTGAACGATACGGTGGTGGTGCAGCACAAACCAAGAAAAATACTTAAGTGGACGAGGCCAAGGACCAGATGACCCGCTACAAGGAGGCGGACCTCCTGGAAGTGAAAGAAGATCCACTGGTCTGGGGGAAGGAGCACCAGTGTCAGTATCCACTATTGTCACAACTAGCTAAAAGGTACCTCTGATCTTGAAGACAATGTAGATCACTTGGTCTGCAGTTATGTGGAGAGGAGAGTTTGTTTAGTGTTCACTTAAGGCCTTAAGCTACTTTGCTAAATTGGGTACAATTTTATTCAACTTGAATTAATGTCTGGCTGCCACGGTTTATTTTTTCGGCTGGCTAGACTGGCTACCTCACATACGTGTAGGCTTACAGGCCTTAAAATACTCTACCATGTTTTAAGTTAAATAATCTTAGTGACTTACAATTATTTGACGTTTTGGAGAAGACATGGTGCTACTATGTTTACTTTCATGGCAGCTAGACTTGCTACCTCATGTTTTTTGTCAAGCTAAAAAGATGTCAAAGAAACTGTTCAGAATAGGCCACTTGCACTTTAACTCTCCATTGTTAATTGCAAATTGCAATGTTGCACTTTATTTACTTTTTCAAAGGCTTGTAAGCTACAGTTTGCACTGTTTCAATAAATGGAACAAATTTTCTCATCACATCTTTTAATTAATTTTGTCCCGCATTTATTTTGCTAGCTGTCTGTTGTTAAGTTTATTTCAATTAATTAAATCCAAGTAAATTAAACACTCCCAAGATGTCACCAAATCACTTTGTCTCCTTTAAATCTATCAGAAAATTATGTAAGCGTATCGAATGATATAGAATCGTATCGAGTTATATCTAATCGCATCGCATCTTTGGGTAAATATTGTGATATATATTGTATCGTGAGCTGAACATCGTGTATCGCATCGTATCGTGAGATTAGAGTATCGCTACAGCCCTACATAAAACACTGTGATATAACAGCGCTCAGATCTGATCGCTTTCTCACTGCAATCGAACCGCTCCAGGGTTCGTTTCAATTGAGCTGAGACCACCTCATTCAAGCGATCTCGGAGCGATTACTTTGGCGCAGAACAGAGCGCAATTGCTTTGTTAACATATGCCAAACGAACCTCGCTAACTGGGCAAACGAGACACGTTCCGAAACAAAAGTGTAGGTGTGAAAGCACCCTAAGTGTCCAATGCAGATATTAAACCCTTAATTGTATTACACTTCAAATTGTTCATTATTTGCTCAAAACTGGAGTCCATAATTTTACCAATTTTAGCTATGTTCTAATTATTGTATTGTAAGAAGGTTATTTCTTATAACCTGGGAATTAAAGTTATATTTTGGATGACACTTGATGGTAAAAAAATAAAAATAATAAATAAAAATTAAAAAATTATAAAATATCTACTATAAATGTCTACTTTTTTCTTTTATTTTTAATAGCTATGTGTGTAGAGAAGTTCCTCTTCTTGGTCGGGTTATGTTTGTTCATGTTGTAATTATAGGCAAGGCTTCTAATATGTAAATATTTAAGAGTGTGTAAGTCAAATGATGATCCGTTTCATTTTGTATGATTAGGTTGTCTGCATACAAATGTTCCATAAATCCCAATAAACCTGATTTAATAAATTTTTGTACTCTGCACTTGTTTTTATGTTGGATTAATAAATGTGGACTGTTGCACCTCTGTCTCTCTGCTCTGTGGATTATATTTTTGTCATTTGTCTGTCACCTTGGTACTTGGATTAATTTGTTTTTGCTTTGTTCTTCTACTTTTCTTTTGGATTTCTAATAGATGCTGAACATTTATCCTCTGGCTTTATATGACAAAAAGGTTATTTTACTAGCAGAGGTTTTTATTCAGATGCATTATTTAAAGTTACAAACAGTAAGGACATGTTTTATGCTCAGATATTTGTACTTATCATGGAGTAAGGAAGAATTCAAGTCAGAAAAATATATAACACTGTTCTTGAGTTTCTTGCATATTGTGCCTTTAAAGTATTGTGTAAATATACTAAATACGTGTTCCTAAACAAGTGTGATGAATAATGTAAAACACAAAATACCTTCTGACATATGGTGTTTTCTCTCTAAAGTTTGGTAGACGACCCTCTTTTGAGCAGTCACTCTTCAGAGACACAGAGCTGGACACACATGATCCTGATCTCACACTGAAGACACAAACACACCAGAGGAATAAACTGCAGGACAAACTTCAGCCTCCTTTACAAGAGTTTATCAGCCAAATATGAGTTTATTCAGTTTATTTCAGCACACTCTAAAAGTTGGCTGAAGGTCTGTCTGACCGGATTTGCTACACAGGAATCATGGGTTAACAGATGAGAGATGCGCTGCTTTCTTGTTCTGCACAATTTCAGCTTCACTGAAAAACACATTTGTCCCTAAAACCTGTTGAGTAAAAAAACTCACAACAGAAACCAGATGAGGAAATATATATATATATTAGGGATGTAACGGTATCAGAATTTCACGGTACGGTAATACCTCGGTATGAATGTCACGGTACGGTATTTATTGAATCATTTACAGGAAAAACAAAACTTATAAAAAATATTCCAAAAAAGTGTCAATGACATACAAATTAGCCATCTATCTGTAAGCTTTGAAACAGGAACTTCAATTTTAATAACTAAAAAATATTAAACCATGTAAAAAAATAAAGTTTTAATGTAGTATTGTTGAAAACTCATCACATTCAACATTTAATCACTCACTCACTTAGATAGAGATGGGTTTTAAGGAAAACTATCATATAACAATAAACTGGTAAAAGCTGGTATTTCTGGGCATTTACAATGTCCCCTGCAACAGAAAAAAACCCTCTCATTTAGGACTGAGGTTTCTGGGACCAAGATATGACTTGGCCCAGGTTGACAGCAGTGGGTAACGTTGTGAATTGTCTTTCCCCCACTTGAGAGGACAAGCCATGAGTGAGATAGAGGTCTCTTTGCGGTACAAGTCAATGTCTGCATCAATCTGAACAGTGTGCTGTGTTTCTGCAGTCCCCATGACTGTTATTAGTCGTATTCCCTAACTTGCAGGCACGTGCACATACAGGGCTCAACCTGTGCAGTGCACATGCCCTTTTTAGTCTTGGATAGAAAGTGCCCTTCCAAAATGATCAAAAGTGCCCCCGCGACGTGACACACCCTCCGTCCCGCCCTTCAGTAGGCACACGACAACACCGCTCTTGAGTATGCGCGCTCAACCCCCCCCTCCCGGCTTTACAGTACGCGCGCGACAACACCGCTATTCAGTACGCGCAACACCCGTTTTAGGTTCGATCATTTCCAGCTCCTCTCCTCTATAAGCACAAGCTGTTCTGGTAAATGACACCAGGAGCCTGTTTCAGAAAGGAGGTTAACTGAAAACTCAGAGTATTTTAACCCTGAAATGA
The DNA here is from genome assembly GCF_052040795.2 of Danio rerio. Lineage (NCBI taxonomy): Eukaryota > Metazoa > Chordata > Actinopteri > Cypriniformes > Danionidae > Danio > Danio rerio. The sequence goes on from NC_141024.2 coordinate 56,066,162, forward strand.
GAGAAACTCTGGGTTTTCCGTTTCAAAATGGCAGGTTTGTTAAACTAGAGAAATCAGGGTAAGTCAAGCCTGTTTCTGAAAGAGAGTTAACTTTAACTCAGAGTCAGTTACTGTGGTAACTTACTCTGTGAATCTAACCTGGTCAGAAGCAGGTTTTATTCTCTAAACTCAGAGTTTCTGTCTGTCTCCTCCCCTTTTTTTAAAGATGAAGCGATATTTCTCGCCTTAGCCTTACGTTTCCACCCACCTATTTTAATGCTCATTTTGGATACGTGCATAAAAACGATTGACGGAAACGTCATGATGCACATAACTTTTTAAAATATGCATAAAAAACGCACATAACTGAGTAGGATAAACTTTTATTCGATAGAAAATATGAGCATAAACTACGATGGAAACACTTTTACTGAACAAATTACAGTATGTACATTAAAAAAAGATCATGATCATATGATAATGAAAACGTGTGTAAATGAACAAACCAGCAGGCTGAGCACACTGTAACATGTCTTAAATATTGTTTTAGTCATTCTAAAATGCCTTAACTGTTTCAGTATTAGTGTATATTATTAATTACCTCCGAACGTCTGGTGCGTGTCAAGAGTCTCCGCGTCTCATTGCATCAGATGCCCCCACGTGTTCATTGTGTTTCAGCATTGTCTTCTGACATCGAGGCACAAGTACATTAATTAGGCTAAATAAAGAATTAATTGACGCAGCTTCTTCTACCACAGTAAATTCTGTTTTTACTGTTGATATTTGGTGCCAGTTTAATCAGGAAGTGACAATTTTTTTCTCCTTGACTCGTTGGATGGAATTTTATTCGCATATTTTATGCAATATTCCAGTTTTGCACATAAATTTATGTAATATATTTGGATGGAAACATAGCTATTGCCTACATTTTAGTCACACACAGAAGAACTGTACGAGAATGGCTTATGCTTTTTTAATAAATAATTAAATTGAATTCACCTTCGATATGCACTGTAACTAGATTAATGGGATTATTATTCTTTCTAAAAATTATTTTTAGTACTGCTTACCTTCTAAATGTTATATTAACCTCTATCACTTGATCAATAAAAAAGGCAGACACACAAGTGCACTGTTAAATCATTTAAAACTAATAAATGTATAAAAAAAGTTTAGAAAAAAATATATAAATGTCACAAATTACATTACTTATTTTATTATACTTAAATATTTAAATACTTAAAAAGTTAAATTAGGCATTATCTTGAGCAGCTGTTTTCCCACGCTAACTGGTTGATGGCTGCTTCTTTTCAAATATATACACTCATATTTGCTATAACTTTGCATGAGAACATCAAGTTCAGCTGGAGAAAGAAATGGTGATCTCTTTTATAAGATTGCCATAGTCACTCGTCATGTCTGCGCTCCACTGATAATGCCTTTTTATAGTCACGGTGCGCGCGCTTAACTCTGAGTTGGTCTACTCGAAGTTGATTGACCCAACTCAGATCAGCTGTTCTGAAACCGAAAGTTCAAGTTTAAACTCTGAGTTGTTTGAACCTCCTTACTGAAACAGGCCCCAGATCAAGCTGTTTGTAACCTAGAATGATCTAAACCAACCTTTATGAAACTGAGAGCTATTTCTTGGGTACCGATCAATGTGAAGGGCTACCAGTTTGATAAACACTTCTCAAATAACAAATTTCAACAATGATTTAACAGGGTAGGAAATACCCTGTATTTAATGTATCAATGCGCCACACTTTATTTTTATATATCTCTGCAAATATTAACATTTTTTAAATGATTACTTCTATATTAGATGGAGCTTACTGGTAAGTTGCGCTATGGTGAGCTATTTTTAGAACAGGCCTGCGGGCAACACATGTGATCCTCGCGGATTACCTGGTGCCCGCGGGCCCCATGTTGGTGACCCCTGATCTAAACACATGTCCTGAAGCTGTAAACTGAAGCTTTGTTCATCATTTGATCAGGCAATAGCAACACAAATAAGTGCATTGTTGTTGGTCTTTGTTCTTCAGAGAAAGTGTTGAAATAATGGTTTAAAAACAGAGTCAATACATAGAGGTAAAGTTGGTTTTGTATTTGCACATTCGGACTTTCCCCGTAATAATATCATTTCATAAAAGTATTACTTGAAAACTCTAAACAGCGAAATCATATAAGCAGCCAATGACTATCAAAGTACAACATTGTCCACAGTCAAATAAACAGTGTTAATGTTGTTTTCAAGTCATACTTGCATGCTAATTCTGATTGATTGAATATTCAAAGTAACATGGTAAACAATATAGAGACTTCTAAATGAATGAATGTGCGAATATAAAACCAACTTTACCTCTATAGTCAATACCTGTGTTTCTCTGAGAGAGAGTCCTTTACTCGCTCCTCTGCCATACTGCAACTAAAACACCAATGCAGACATTAGCAGAGCTTTGAGGAAACAATCAGCCGCTGACCATCACCTGGAGATGACAATATACTGAGATGAAGAACAGCACACTTTATAGCAATCAATGCTCACTGCACTAACAAGCACTCACTGAAACGGGCCACATGATGAGGGATACAACAATCGGAGTTTCAGTCATTTCACAGCATTCACAGCAGATAAATATTTTACTGGATATATATATATATATATATATATATATATATATATATATATATATATATATATATATATATATATATATATATATATATATGTGTGTGTGTATATATATATATATATATACACACATATATATGTGTGTGTGTGTGTGTATATATATATATATATATATATATATATATATATATACACACACACACACACGATAAAGATTTTTGGCAGTGTCCTTAAATGACCGTGTATTACTCTGTGTTTAAGGCTTTGAGTTTCAGGATCAGACAGACATTTAAATCACGCTTACATCTATAAAATCTCTTCATCATTTCCACAAATGACGCTAATGTTAAAAGTATTAAACTTACATGCAGAAGTACAGACGCTCTTGTACAGCAGACCAGGAACACTTTGACACTTTCGGTTTGTCAACTAATTTCCAGTGCGTCTTCTTCTGAATTATTTAGCGGTTGTCAAACTTATATGCGCTTTACCGCCTACTACTGGACTGGATATGGAACAGCCGCCTGAAATAGAGGGACACCAGAAAAAAAAATACACCATATAACCAAAATGAATAAATTACTGTACAAATAAACAAATTCCTGTTCAAAATTTAATTTCGTTCTACCAGACCAGTTTCTTTCAAAAATTAATTGTAGCCTGTTTCCCTCAATCTTGATGCTAGTAATTTTCATAGTAAGTACATAGTAAATGTAAGATTGTGTTTAATAAATACATTTCTTTTGTATTCATAAGCTTTACATCTATGTGTTGCACTGTTTCAGGTTGAATGAAATGTGAACATAAACCATATGAGTGCTACCCAATAAATGCACTTTTGTTAAGTCCTCCAATTCTTAGACAGTTATGATTATTTCCTCCCAACAAATTTTCTCCATTTCTCTTCCTTAACAGATTTTCTTTTGTATTGTATAAAAAGTCATTTATATCCCTGTTTGCTGCCATATACTCTCTGCATGTATGTTTATTACAGTTTTGACTTCAGCTTTACTCAGGGCTTGACATTAACTTTTTTGATCACCAGCCACTGTGGCTAGTAGATTTCCAACATTACTAGCCACTCGCCATTTTCACTAGCCTCACTTTTATTGTTGGGAAAATATATTTTATATGCATAAATTGGAATTTGACATGCTAAAATGCTTGATTTAGATGTTGTGTTATGTCCACATGCCTTCTCATTCATTTAACTTTTTGTGTGTATTGTTTATTAGCTTTCTCAGTGCGCATGAGCAAATGGGTTGTGTCACAATGCAGTCAGTTTTTATTACATGAATTTTCAGGGCTCAAAATTAAGGATTTACCAAATTTATCTCTAACTACACCAAATAAGTATTTCTTAGCCACAATTTTTAGAGTGTCAAAACAAGGAAAATATAGCTCTATAGGTGCACTTTTTAATTCAACAAAACTTTTCTTTAAAAAAACATTGCAATAAAAAAAAATAATTATTGTGTAACAGAAATTAGCTAATTTTATGAATATTAATAATCAACAATAACGGTTTATTCTTAATTATTAATATTCCGGCTTAAGCTTCGGTCAATTTGGTCAAACAAACATATGATTGTATATGATCCTGCCCGCGCGACCGAGGGGACTCTCAGATTATGAACATTTATTATCAACAATAACGAATTATAATTAATCATTAACATTCTGGATTAATTTACTGTTAATTTGACCAAACACAACAAGAGCCGCCGCTCTTCCGAGCGGACACGGTAATGATCTATTTATTTAGAAAAGGGAATTATTGCTACTTCTTGTAAAGTAGATTAATCATTCATAAGTTTTAATCAACTTATAACAGCTAGGCAGGGGAATCTGTGTTTCAGTTACTTTTTCTTGTGAGGCAAACAATACAATTCATTTGATTATAATGGGATTTATAGACTAGTCAGACAGATACGAACAAACGCATGAACATACATCCCAGCTAGAAATTTTACGTTCCTAGAACGTTCTTAGAACGTCCCCATCAGTGTTAAGGACGTTCTGAGAATGTCACAATGTTGAGTTCTTTAAAGGTTTGGAGGACGTTATTTGGGGGACCTTTACAGAACATTCAGAACGTTCTCAGAATGTTTAGGGGACCAAACCTTATTGGAAAATTTGACATTCTCACAACGTTCTCATAATATGCTTGTTGGTGTTAAGGCCGTTGTCTAGTAACGTTCCCATAAGGTCAAGATGTGGAATTCTTTAAAGGTGTGAGGGACGTTATTTTGCAGACCTTCACAGAATGTTATTTTCTTGTCCTGAATGTTAGAGACAGAAAGAGCTCAATCAATAAAATGTTACTAAAATTGGCTTTATTGGCAGAAAACTTAAAGCATTTGTCAAACAATTTAATTTTTAATATGCTGTGTCAGTGTGTGTTTGTGTCGTGTCTCAGTCACGTTCTCTATCCTCCAGTTGTCTTTCTGCTGCCTGAAACAAAGCATAAAATAACAATATTTACAAATAGGTTCACTTACTTTGTATTTTTTTTTACTTTCAGGTGTACACAGTGGTGCTTGAGTCTTATAAATAAATTAAAAATATATTTAGAATTTTAAAAATATACACATATAAATTTCCATATCTACATCCCACTTATCTATTATTGAAGAACTGCCACTCAAATATCTTTTGATAAGAAAACAGTGTTACACACTCCAGTGAAGACATCCATAAGCCAACATAGGTATTTTTGTTTGTGAAGCGCAAACTTTTGTTTCCAAACTACTTCTAAATTCAATTCTAATTTCCAGCAAGCGAATAAATAAGCAATAATATAGAAGTGTGGTCAGAAAACTGAGTTGTTTTTTCACAAGGGGTTTTAATTCGTTTTTGACAGTACAGTGGATATTTTAGGCTATATACTACACTACCTCCTATTAAACGTTGACAAAAAATATTGTCATTAAAAGCTAAAACTTTTATAAACAAAAGCTCAGTACTTTTTCCAGACTCTACACAGTAAAATCATCAGAGTTAAATTTACTCAGTTCAGCAGTTAAAGTTAATAGCCCCTTTCACACAAACAGACCTTTCCGGAAAATTGCCGGCAATTTTCCGGAAAGGTTGTATGTGTGAACAGGTGCTTTTTGAAAATACCGGTAAATTCGTTCTGGCTATTTTCTGGAAAGAGAAGTTGTAACATTTCCGGCAATTTGCCGGAATGCTGCGCTGTGTGAATGCAGAAGGAAGATTGCCGTAATAAGCGCGTGCACGTCTAAAACGTGCTGACGTGAGACGTCTGCTTTAGTCAATCACAACAGTCAGACGCATTTACGTCTGCGCGGTTTGTGAAAATAAAAGCCTTTGAATATTTTTCCAGACACATATAGCTGCTAGAAGTTAGTCAGATCACGTTTATATGTTCTTCTTAATGCCAACTGTGTAAATAATCATCGATGAGATGCTTATGATAAGCCGTTGTTTGTTTACCTTCAAGCTTTGCGTGTGCCTGTGAAACAGCCTGTGAGCACCAGCACACACACATATCATGTACATCTCGACATGCGAAAGTGATCCTGCGAAAGTTGTTCACAATATTGATCATCCACAGAGTTTGTAATGTAGTCAAATGTTTACAAATACAAGCGCAGCCGTTTAAAGCTCATTTGTGGTGAATGATGTCAGAATTTACCGGTATTTTGGAATGGATGTGTGAATGCTCTTTTCCGGAAAATTTCCGTAACGTCCTCGTCTGTGTGAACAGCGCTTTTTTTAATATACCGGTAAAGTCGTTCCGGACATTTTCTGGATATTTACCGGTATCACTGTGTGAAAGGGGCTAATGAGACAGTAGCCCCTTTCACACATACAGACCTTTCGGAAAGGTTGTATGTGTGAACAGGTCCTTTTTGAAAATACCGGTAAATTCGTTCTGGCTATTTTCCGGAAAGAGAAGTTGTAACATTACCAGCAATTTGCCGGAATGCTGCGCTGTGTGAATGCAGAAGGAAGATTGCCGTAATAAGCGCGTGCACGTCTAAAACGTGCTGACGTGAGACGTCTGCTTTAGCCAATCACAACAGTCAGACGCATTTACGTCCGCGCGGTTTGTGAGAATAAAAGCCTTTGAATATTTTTCCAGACACATATAGCTGCTAGAAGTTAGTCAGGTCACGTTTATATGTTCTTCTTAATGCCAACTGTGTAAATAATCATCAAGAGATGCTTATGATAAGTCGTTGTTTGTTTACCTTCAAGCTTTGCGTGTGCCAGTGAAACAGCCTGTGAGCGCCTGCACACGCACATATTATGAACATCTCGACATGAGAAAGTGATCCTGCAAAAGTTGTTCACAATATTGATCATCCACAGAGTTTGTAATGTAGTCAAATGTTTACAAATACAAGCGCAGCCGTTTAAAGCTCATTTGTGGTGAATGATGTCAGAATTTACCGGTATTTTTGGAATGGATGTGTGAATTCTCTTTTCCGGAAAATTTCCGTAACGTCTTCGCCTGTGTGAACAGCGCTTTTTTCAATATACCGGTAAAGTCGTTCCGGAAATTTTCCGGATATTTACCGGTATCACTGTGTGAAAGGGGCTAGTGATGGGGTTAATTAAGTGATGATTGAGCACTGATGATGAACACCTGCCGTTAATAAGCACAAACAGAGATGAGAAACACAAAACTACATCTACCTTCAGTCACAGCCGTATATAAAATAAACTAAATAAAACATCAAATGTTTCAAAATCTCAGCAGAGCATCATTAAGCAACTCCACAAACAGCAGCTTTACTTATTAACAACCTGTTTGGCCTTATTTCTGCCACACTCTACAAAATTACATATAGATAACATTAATAATTAACTAAGTAAATGTTTACAACAGCAATAAAAAAAAAAAATAAAAACACTTTTTTGTGTTTAAGCTGTCACCATTGAGGAGAACAGTAGCTGCTTTACTTGGACTCTGACTCGATTGCTATTGTTAGTTTCTCTTTGCTTGCCAAATAGTGTATTGTGGCAAATATTGTATAAAGAGAGCAATTGTGCTCTGGATAATTGACTCTGTGGTGGTTTAGTCACTGGTCAAATCAGTAAAATTGGGTTTGACCTATTAAGTTTAAATAATGTTGTATCACAAAAGCGGCACTGTATTAAGAAAATGGAGCTCACCAATCCTTTTATCAGATCAAAAAACACATTGAACATCTGAGACACTTAAAACACACAGACATAAAGAATCAGAGTATGCTTCTCAACTATGGTGAGTTTTTTTTTTTTTCCCCACAGTGCATGCTGGGAACTATGGATGAATGTTGTATGATTGTCTTACCATGCACTGCAGCCAAAAAATAAATAAAACTCTAACCACTGTTGAGATAGATACGCTGATCATTGATGTCTGTGTCTCTGAATTGATTCAGATGCTCAATGTGTTTCAATAAATATATAATCACAGCTGAGGCCAGTTCTCCTGAATTTAGCTTCTTATGTGATATACCATCATTTAAACATAATCTCCTATACAGTTACTCATGTCAGAGTAAGAATCAATACTGGATCAGTCAACTTAACCACATTTGCTTTCATAATTCGTGTCCTAGCAAGTAAAGAAAAATTTTACATTAGAAATCGAGTGCAAGTAAATCAACCACTTTTCTCCACAATGGTGACATCAGGGGAAAAAAAACTTTTTTTTTTTTTTTGTAAAATGTAAAGAACTAAAACAGTTAATTCTCAATAAATCTCATATGGACTTTTGTGAACATCTGACAGAAATAAAGTCAATCAGGTAAGCATAAGCAAACAGCAGGTGTTCATCATCAGTGCTCAATCATCACTTAATTAACCCCATCATTGTCTCATTAACTTTAACTCTGCTGCTGAGTAAATTTTGCTCAATTTAGAGAGGGATCAAATATTGTCAGAACTGAGTAAATTTTGCTCTGAGGATTTTGCTATGCAACCATAACTATAAAATAAATATTCAACACAAATGTCAATTACCAGTAAGGAAAGAAACAGTTGGAACAGTTAGGAACAGTTGTATGTAATATCCGAGTGCTTTTAAGGACTAAACTTACCTGAAATTGGCGAAAGCAGCCGCACAAGCAGCTTTGTTGACAGGCAGAATGAGTGCCGTTGTTTAGGGATTTAGGGAATTGACTTTAAAAGAGTCGATTCCTCAATGGACCTAGTGCTGGAATTGACTTGAAGACAGGAATCGACTCCCAGAAACGAGTATGTTTTTTTTTTTTTCAAACTCTCCAGAATAAGGCAGTTACACGCTACACTACAGTTATGATGCTCATTCTTGAGCACGATGAACATAGAAGACACGTTTTACGCGTTTGCTTTTAAAATTTGAGACCACCAGCACTAGCTATTAGAATTAGTGCTGCGGGAGTGCTCTTGGTAACGTTATTATGTGACCATAGAATGACCAAAACAGAACGTCCTCCTCAAGTCATATTGGAAACGTTGTTATATTACTAAAGGAGGACCATATGAAAACGTTCTGTTAATGTTAGAAAGGTTGTCTTTGTAACGTTATTATGTGACCATAAAATAACCAAAACAAAACGTCCTCCTGAAGTCATACTGGGAACGTTATTTTATGACTAAAAGAGAACGTTTTAAGAACGTCCCTAATGTTCTGTAAAGGTTCGGGACTTTCATTAACTTTAGGGAACTTTCAGGGAACATTGCGAGAACGTCGCCTCCTACCTGGGATAAAACATAGAACAAAGTTAAACCACGTGGAGATAGGCTATACGGGTCTATAGAACATGTAACAACAAAGAGAAATAGTAAAGCGAGGAAATAGAGATTTCAGATAAAGAGTGACAAAACTTTCAGTTCCACACGCACCATTAAGGATCACCAATATTATAAAAACAAAAACACCTTTTTGGGTAAAAGGGGCACAGCTTAATCGCATAACTAAAAATACCTGGACTTTAATGTCTGGGGTCTCTCCCTTTATGCTTCCGTCGTTATGAAACTCCTTTGATGTCCTTAATGCGTTGAGTTTGCAATACAGTTCGGAGGAACGCGATCGCAAACTTTAAACTGAGTTTACTTTGCCAGAAAATAAGAAATCGTGGCTGGAAAGTCCATGCGGCATAGAAGAGCCGCTTGCCCCTCAAAGGGCCCACCTTTGGTGAGTTCTTTGTTCGGACTTCTCTGTAGATGTTGGGGGTCAGACTGGTTATACCGGCGGGTCATGTGACAACCCGTTCAGCATTCTTGATCAATGATTTAAGGGGCAAAGTTTGAACACGAAACCTTTCTTTGTCTCGAGGCTGCTCATATGCAAATTTGAATGTCCGCCTGCAGCCTGAGAATGATCTTTATTTCAGGGCATTAAAGAATGCAGGCCGTACAGGTTATTATCATGCTCTATGCATCATTTGTTGTAAAATGTCGAGGGCATTCTAACAACACCAAACACTCCACAAGTACATCAACATAATTTTACATCAACATAATTCCCACACTTGCATCATTGATGCTTTTAAAAGGCCTGAAAGTACAAATGTGTATAGTCTATATGAGGAATTGTACACATTACAAAAGTCAAGTGTAATTAAACAAGAGATTTGGGTTCTAAATGTCTTTGTTTAGAAGGAATGTCTTTTGTCTGTGAGCAGAAGGCTGACTAGAGATGGGTTTTTCCTCTCTTATCTGCCATGTTCTTTTGAAGTCGGCAGAGAGTGGTTTAGGACAGTTCTGTGAAGTGTCCCAAACTTGTTACTTGTCAGCAGGGATATTCTAGGCCAGACTTTACGTCACCGAGTGATCTGAATTGTCCTGAAAATTGAACCCAGACCATTTACATGGAATGTTAAATGGAATGTTTACCTCCAGAATACATGTTACAATATATGTTACCAGTTATGTTAAAATTGTCATGTCTCTAAAATACTTGTGAGAAAAGATAAACTATCTAATGCTGTTACTGCATTATTTCCTTTTCTTTGTTCAATCCATTGTAAACCTACTGTAATATTATTTCTATCAATTCTACTGCATATGCTGATATTAGGCAGCACAGTGGGTTGCACTATCGCTTCACAGCAAGAAGATCGCTGGTTCAAGCCTCAGCTGGGTCAGTTAGCGTTTCTGTGTAAAATTTGCATGTTCTGTCCATGTTCGTGTGGGTTTCCCTTCGGGGAGCCCAAAAACATGCGGTACAGGTGAGTTGGGTGAGCTAAATTGGCCCTAGTGTATGAGTGTGTATGGATGTTTCCCAGTGATAGGTTGCAGCTGGAAGGACATCTGCTGTATTAAATCATATGCTGTAAAAGTTGGCAGTTTTTTCCGCTGTGGCGACCCCAGATTAATAAAGGGACTAAGCTGATAGACACTGATATGTGCCTGTTGTTGTTCTTTTTACTGATGTTTGCTTTAGTTTTAGGAATGTATACTGTAGCACCTGTACAACTATTTTTTGGATTTTTTGAACCATCTGTAAAAATATGTTATTAGGGTAAAGTGATAGTATAGTTTTTAACTACACAACATACAGGCATTAGCTCAGATTTCCATTTGCTAAATCCATTTACTTCTTGTAGGTTCAGATAAACTGAATAGATAAACTGAAAATTTAAAGACTTTAAAAGAAACAGATGATGACTGAATTAGTTTAATAAACACTGAAAAGTGTTTCACTGACTATATGTAAACAAATACATCTATTTCACATTTAATGTATACATTTTTAATATTCATTTGTTTTTTCAACAATGTAAAATTTAACGTTTCATCTTATTGTCGGCGACGTGGTAGCGCAGTGGATAACACGATCACCTCACAGCAAGAAGGTCACTGGTTTGAGCCTCGGCTGGATCAGTTGGCGTTTCTGTGTGGAGTTTGCATGTTCTCCCCGTGTTGGCGTAGGTTTCCTCTGGGTGCTCCAGTTTCCCCTACAGTCCAAACACATGCACTATAGGGGAATTGATGAACTACGTTGGCAGTAGTGTATGAGTGTGTGTGAGTGTGAATGAGTGTGTATGGGTGTTTCCCAGTGATTGGTTGCGGCTGGAAGGCCATCCGCTACATAAAATATACACAGCAAATTCATTGGTGTTAAATTTCAAGTGTTGAGGTAATTCAGAGTAAAGTGTTAAAATTCTAGAGTTAGATCGGTGTTAGAAGCTGATTTGCCTCCTTGTCACACAGAGTAACAGGTATCTACCTTTGTAGAAAACCCTTGTATTTGAGAAACTAATCAGAGTGTCTGAAATCTCGCCACACCCTCATTCACCTGGCTCTTAAATTAGTCAATTAGTTTAGTCCACTAGACAGAGTGAATCACCACAAATAAGTGAATTCAGACATCTGCTGTTGATCACCTGCTGTTAACAAGCACAATCACTGAAGGAATAAGAAATTGAAGGAAGAAATAAAACTACAGACACAGCCTCACACCAAACCAACTGAATTAAAACAGAGAATTAAACAAATCCATTAAATAACAGCATCAGCAGCTTCACTGATTACAGTTTGACTTCATTTCTTTAAGAATATTTGACAATGAACAGAGGTTTATATTTTTTATTAAAAATATTTCATTTGACCTCACCATCATAGAGATCAGAGGCTGCTTATTTGAGCTCTTGAAGCTTTACTATTCTATCTTAGTGTTTCTGTGACTGTTATAGCTATGTTTCTAAAAGTCATCAGTTATACCAAGAAGAGCCGTGAGAAACTATGCTGTTCATGCTCAACTATTATAAAAATAATATCATATATTCAATAGATTAATTCACTAAAAAAAAAAAAGTGTAAACATATTTGTATAAATGCTGCATGGGACAATACTTCTGACAGTCTGCTGCTCTGCATAGAGGTTAAACAAACAATTAAAGTGTAAATAATAATCAGAGTAGCATGCACTTGAAACCTTTAAGCTCAAACAGCTTTTTATGACACACTGACACCAAGAATCAGGATATGAACCTCAACTGTGGTTGCTAAAAAAAAAAAGCTGCATAGTTCATGCCGCAATGCATGCTGGGTGCCAGCATAGTACAAAGCTCCCAGCATGCATTGCAGCATGAATAAATTATGCAGCTTCATGTTCTTACAATCTCTTTCTTTTCCTTTATTTTGTGTTGTTTTTGGGAGGTAATAGTTCAATAGAGTGTTCTGTTTTGTTTTGGGTTGTTGTTGTTTTTTAATTGATTTTTATGTTTGTCACCATTATTGAGATTCAAAGACTAATTGTTGATGTCTGTGTGTTTTTCATTTCTGCCGTAGATCAAACATTATCATTGTAAATGGTAGTTTTTAAATATATTATAAAGTCATTAATTGTTGGAGCTCCAGTGGTTTCATTAATTTATATTATTCATTCATCACACATAATTAATATGATACTAAATTAGAAAACAAGCAGGAAAGGATAGCTTACATATTTAATCTTTTTAGACTGCCACTTTAATTTTCTTTTGGCTTTCCATGCTATATGTATAAATACTGTGATTAGCACTAACTATAGCAGCCAAAATGTAAGACATTTAAAACACGAAGTTGAAGAGCTAAACTAAAGCAGACTCTGTCCTCCATCATGGTGACTTCAAATGAACAACAGAAATTTCATTAAGAGCTTTTGTTCACATGACAGAAATCAAGTCAAAGGTCAGTAATAGGTGAAGCTCCATGATGAGTTGTTTATTGTGATGAGTTTTTTTTAAAGATGTTGAAAAATAAAATAAAAAATTGTGTAATTTGTTTTATTTTTATTGATTATTATTTTATTTAGTTTTATTCTCCATTGATTTCATCTTTGGTTTTGACTGTAATTTGTGTTTTTCTTTCCTTCGGTGATTCTGCTGTTAACAGTTGTTCATCAATAATTCTCAATCCTCCTTTAATTAGACACTTAATTGTCTCATTAACTTCATCACTGTCTGAGTGTTCAGCCCTCTGTAGTGAGGACACTAGTAAGGATTTTGCTCTGGAATTTAAGGCTTACGTGTGTTTGAATGAAAAATACAGACTATGGGATTTGTTTTTAACAGAAATATTCTGGAAAATGAATTTACGAATGTAAAATGTTGAAAACAGCAGATTACTGGCAACCACTGCTGCCAGTATTTTGACATACATTTAACAGATATTTTACACAATAAGAGTTTGCTAATTAACACTCTTTCAAAAGTGTTATTTTAACACTTATAGTGGTTCCCATATAAACACTGAGGGAGTGTTAATTTTAACTCTAAGGTAGTTAAATCTACCAAATCTAAAATTTGCAGTGTGAGTTTGATAAAAAATACAGACTGTTGAATGTGTTTTTAACAGAAATATTCTGTAAACTGAATTTATGAATGTTAAAAACAGCAGATTACTGGCAACCACAGCTGCTTGTATTTTTCCATAATATCAAAAAATGGAAAAAAAAAAAAAAACGAAAAAAACAGCAAAACGTTTTTTTTTGTCACCATTGTGGAGGTTAGTAGCATCTGTGTTCAAGTCCAAGATGAACTGAGAGTATTTGATGCAGGGCTCGAAATTAACTTTTTTACTTGGTAGCACCGGTGCTCCCAACTTCAAATATTTAGGAGTACCAGAAAAAATTTAGGAGCACCCAACAAAAATGAATGAGCACCGCTGAAAATTGTTATTTAAGGGATTTATTGTATTTTAAAACAACATTAATAGGACTGACAAAAACCAGAAACAGCTATCTAACTAATGCTGCGAAGACATTGATATTTGTGTGCAATAATTCCAAAATGAATGTCTAATAATTAGGCCATAGAATATTAATGATGATAAAAAATGACAATAATAGTAACAATGAATTCCATTTCTCATTATGTTACTGCCTTGAATGTGCATGAATGTAGGTTATATGCTATAAAAAGTCTGTTACTTTATGAAAAATAATTGTATAGTTTGCATCAAACAAAAATGAACCATTGCAGTAAGAAATATTTATTTTGTACTGCTGTTTTTATATGCATGTCAATTTAATAAATAATATTTCTGCAACAAAAAAAACAAAAGATTATAATAAATCATTCAATTCAATGATGAAAGGTGCAAAGCAGTCATCAGTAAATAAATAAAAAAATAATATACACCTCAAACAAGAATAGACAAAAGAAAGTAAGTAAAGTCTCACTTCTATCACTCTTTAAAAGTTTTGGTTTCAGTTTTTGTCAATTTAAAGGTTCAGTCTGAGCTGATCTTCATTTTTCTGTGTTAGTGGAAAAGCTGGCAAGTCAGTCGACCCAATTTATGAGCAGGCAGAGCAGGATTCTTGCGCTAACCATCGGCGCAATACCGGTCTTTGTTATGAGCCGCAGTTTCAGTGTAAACTTAGTAAAGGCGAGCTTCTTTGGCGATGATATGTACAGTATTAGATTTGACTTTTAGCGGACATTTGCGCTGAACACGCAGTGAATGCAACGCATGGAGATTCGGGTGCCTTCTCCAAGAAGCGCGTACTTGATTGATCTCAGCTTGCGGATCATTATTCACCACGTGAAGTGTCATGATCGCTTTCATCTGCGCCTCAACTTTAGGTGGGGTTTGCAAACCTGTGTTTTAAGTTTTTACTCTTCAGCCGTTTGCATTTCCCGTGGTCATAAAAGCTCCTTCCCTGTCATCTGACAGCAGAATACCTTGAGTGAGTGACAGCTAATATGAACCAATATAGCAGCAGGGAAGAGTGATTCAGCACGTTTTTACAAAAAACCAAAACAGGTCCCACTACAACCATTATCTGCAGTTGCACTAATGCTCCCAGATATATTATGAGGTCGCATAGATTAATTCTCGGGCACATATGCGACCAAAATGGTCGCAATTTCGAGCCCTGTGATGTTATGCTGCATCTTCTTTTGTTTAAAGATAACTGTGTAGTTACTAATACAGTCAAAATCTGTTTGCATATTGCAATCACACATGAACACATTATTGCATCTATTGACTTTACATTTTTCTGCACTAAGCTATGATTTTGTAAACTGAATTTTTTCACAGAAAGATTCTGGCAACCACAGCTGCTGGTATTTTTTCAGAAATTTAAAAGATATTTTACACACTAAGAGTTTGCTAATTAACACTCTCTTGGTGTTGATAATGTTAACACTTTCAAAAGTGTTATTTTAACACTTATAGTGGTTCCCATATAAACTCTGAGGGAGTGTTAATTTTAACTCCAAGGTAGTTAAATCTACTATCTAAAATTTGCAGTGTATGCTGAATAAGTTGGTGGTTCATTCCGCTTTGGCAACCCCAGATTAATAAAGGGACTAAGGCAAAAAAAAAAAAAAATGTATAAATAAATGAATCCCAATGTCAAGAAATGTGTGTAAATGTGATGATTTAAAAGCATCTCAATTTTGTGTGGTGTGGCATTACTCAGCTGACTGCAATGTCAATAAAGCAGTCCAGCAAAATGACAAAGAAAGATGCTCCTGATTGATCCTCATGCAGTATTAAAAATGCTGATTGGCTCACAGAAAGAACCTTATAGAGCCAAGCTAAAGTTTGACTTTGTAGATAAACCTTTTTGGTTTTGTTTTTTTAAATAAAAGTCTTAAAATGGAAAGAACTTATAACAAAAAAAAAAAAGTAAATAAGTTCTTATTTAATAATAATATGTCAATAACTTGTCATGATAAAATGTCAGATAGAACCTTATAATTCTAAGGTGATGAACTGTTAATTTACTTATATTTGTAAACATGTATAATTGTTGGTAATTTAGATAGCAATAAATTCTAATAGTGCTATAATTGTCACTTTCACAAATGTGTTAATTGCACAAGGTAAAAAGAGTAAGTACACAAATTGTGATTGTTTAAAAGAATGTAACAGTTTATTATCTGTGTTATATTTAAAAATAAAGAAATTCTTATCAAAAAAGTGATTGTATTACTTTTACAAATAGTCAACTCTATTTTTCATACAAATCTAAATGGACAAATTTCAAATAATGTTTTTGCTGAGATGGCCAGTCAATTTGAGAAAACTCAAAAATTATATTGTATACTACATTAAAATTTGAGAAAGTTTTGAGTTATGAATATGCAATGACGTCATCACGCAAAGTAATATGTAAATAAGAACCTATTCATTGTGCATCTGGATGTAATGTTTTAATATAATATAATAGACAGCGCCTCAGAGAGTAGAGACATAACGGGCTTACGCTTATCAGATACTACATGATGACATTACTGATATGCAAATTAGTGTGTGACATCATCTGGCAACATTTAGCTACTTTTCAAGCAGGCTTTAGCTACTTTTCATTGGAAATAGTTGGCAACAGGTTCTTTCCAAAGGCAACTGGCAGACCGCTCGGCATTAAGCCAGATGTATAGGACGGGATCATAATAATTATAATAATAATACCTTTTATTTTAGGCGCCTTTCAAAGCACTCAAGAAAATCTTACAGCAGATTACAAGTACATCATAAAAATACAAGCAGTAAAAATTACATTAAATTAAACCAGCAAATCATTAAAAGCTATCCTAAACAAAAACGTCTTTATCTGAGATTTAAAATTGGAAATAGAGTCCATCTGGCGAATGTGCAAAGGCAGGGAATTCCATAACTTTGGTGCTGTACAACTAAAAGCCCTGCCACCAAATGACTTCATCTTAAAGTGTGGGACAGACAACAGTTCAGAAGAAGATAATCTCAGTGAGCGTGAAGGAGTGTACAAATGAAGAAGATCAGAAAGATAGTGAGGGGCCAGGTTATGAAGAGCTTTGTATGTTAAGAGGAGGATTTTGTGTTGTATACGATAGTGAACAGGAAGCCAGTGCAGGTGAAAGAGAATTGGAGTTAAGTGATCAGAAGTACGCGAGCAGGTAACTATCCTAGGCGCTGAATTCTGAATTAACTGTATTCTATGAAGTTGTTTATCAGGAATACTAGAGAGAAGCGAGTTACAGTAATCAATCCGTGATGTAACCAAAGCATGAACAAGCACTTCAGTACTTTGTTGAGATAGTGAAGGGCGAAGTCTTGCAATGTTACGCAAATGAAAAAAGGCAGAACGGGAGATATTACTAACTTGATAACTAAATGCGAGCATGCCATTCAGTATAACCCCAAGACTATTCAGGTGGGTTGAGAAATTGACTAAGGAGTTATCAACAAAAAGATTTTGAGCCAACCAAAAGGGCTTCGGTTTTACTGGCATTTAACTTTAAGAAATTATTAGTCATCCATGTATTAATCTCATTTAGACATTTGGTAAGGTCAGAAGTGGGGTGTGATGTTGTAGGTTTTGTGGAGATATAAACTTGTGTATCATCTGCATAAAAAGGAAAATGTTTGCCAAAAGAACGAAATATATGACCTAAAGGTAGGATATAAATAATAAATAAAAGTGGCCCCAATACTGACCCTTGAGAAACACCATGAAGGACTGAAACAGGATCGGAGCGTCTATTCTTTATCTGCACAAACTGTTTTCTGTCACTTAAATAGGAAGAGAACCAGCAAAGTGCGTTGTCAGCTATTCCTATAGAAGCCAGTCTTTCCAATAATAGTGAATGACTAATAGTATCGAAAGCCGCAGTAATATCTAAAAGAATAAGTATGGACAGGTAACCAGAATCAGCAGCTAAAAGAAGATCATTTACAACCTTAGTGAGGGCTGTTTCTGTGCTGTGTTTAGGGCGAAACCCAGATTGAAAGTGCTCATAGATGTTATTAGTAAGCAGATGTGAGTGAAGTTGAGCTGCTACTGTTCTTTCCAGTATTTTTGAAACAAACGGAAGGTTGGCAATTGGCCTAAAATTGTTTAGGTCATTAGTATCAGCCCCAGTCTTTTTGAGTATTGGAGTGATAGAGGCCATTTTTAAAGATGAAGGAACAGTAGCAGTTGATAGTAAAGAACACACTATAGATGTAATAAAAGAGGATAGTGAATTAATGCAAGACTTAACTAAAACAGTAGGTAGGGGATCAAGTGAGCAGGTAGAGGTCTTAGACTTCATGATCTCCCTAGTAATAAAATCAACTGAGGGCAGTTCAAAATTAGAGAAAATACTTACTGACCCGCTAATATGGCTATAATCATACTGAAAATTGGGAGCAATCAAAACAGAATTAAGCAATTCATGATGAATATGATCAGTCTTAGCATGGAGAAATTTAGAGTAGGGAACACACTGAATAGGATCAAGGGAAACAGAATCATGTGGTTTCAACAATTTGGCAACAATACTGAACAAAGTTCTTGTATTTGAGTGTCCACTGGTGATGAGATTTGAGTAGAATGTTGATTTTGCTCTTTCTATTGCAGCCTTGTAAGAAGCAAGATGCTCAGAATACATCTGCTTATGGACTTCTAGACCAGTTTTATTCCAGAGTCTCTCCAGGCGATGACCTAGAGCTTTTTGATGACGAAGTTCAGGAGTAAACCATGGAGAGGGATCGGTATAAGATACAATGCGGGTTCTTAGAGGAGCCACAGTGTCTAATATTTGAGACAAGCTATTGTTATAAAAATTTACCAAGTCAGAAGTAGAAGTGGACAGACACTGGTTTACAGAATAATCAATCATTCCTTCCAGGACATGATGGTCAATGTTCTTAATATTTCGAAATGAGACAGAGCGTAGATGTTTAACTCTTCCCAAAGAAAGAGAAACATTAAAAAATACAGATTTATGATCTGAGATTAAGTGATCAGTTGAAGATATATTATTAGGGACAACACCAGAACAACATACTAGATCAAGAATATGCCCCTTAGAGTGTGTTGGAAAGTGGACATACTGCACAAGGTCAGCACTGTCCAGGACCAGTTTGAAATCATTATACTGAGTGTTGGCAGTGTTATCATGAATGAATATTAAAATCTCCCATCAACATAATGTTCGGAGATAAAGTACACACGTGTTAAAAGCTCATTAAAAAAAGATATTCAATGCAGATACCTTTGGTGGTCTATAGACTATAACTAGAACAGTAGGAGTCAAATCATCCGCATGTCTAGCAGGTATATAAGGTTTCCATACCATGCAGTCCATACCATCCGGCCTACCTCCGATAGGAGCACCTCCAATTCACATTCTGTGAAGTTTCTGTTCCTGCTCACATGCTTTTGCCATTCCTTTTTTGTTTGTTTTTTGCTTAAGTAGAGTCATATTTATTAGGAGGAGGAGAAGGCAGGGAGGGGTTTTGCACTTGTGCATGTGTGCTCAGTTTTTTACGTTAATTCGGATGTACAAAGAGAATATACGTGGGATTCGGCGCAGTGTTTCAAACATCTGAACTGCGTATGCACATTTACAGCTTTGTGCGTACGCAATGTTTTAGTATGAATTCAACGCAAGTCTTTGTACATAAGGCCCCAGGATGCCTGACTTTAACTGCAGTTCGGCAGTTTCACTTTAACTCATGAACATTTCATTCATGCTGCTGAGAGAAACTGCGGTATTAAGGCACAAATAAGGAGTAAGGACTGGTGAGAGTGTTATGGAATTTAATAATGCATGCCAAATGGGAAAAAGAAAACTTCCGCATTTCACAATGTGTGTGTGTGTGGTCCTTTACTGGCAGCCGCATGCATGTGTGGATCTTGTTGGAAAATATGGCCAAAAGTCCTACATGACGGTTGTGGAGAGGTAAGCGTGATCGAACACTCAATGAGGGGGGAGAGCATGCTCAGAGCCTGGCGGCTAATCAGTAGGCCAATCAGAAATAATAATTAACACCCGTTTATTCTAGTGATTGGGCCGGAGAGACACCCTTCTTAAGGTGAAGAGAAGGAGCAGCCAGGAGAGAGGAGAGCACACACACACACACGAACACAGCTTCATGCGTTTTGTGCATTTATAAAAAATAAAGAAACTTCTACTTACCTTATATCGCCGACCTGGTCTTCTTCCCACACAACAACAAATTTTACTACAACAGTGTTTACTGATCATGGTGTTTACTTCAATAATGCCACTTATAGATGCACACTCCACATGTCTTTATTCCATTTCTGTTTAGTTACGACTTCAGTCGGATTAAGGTGATCAAAAAAATCACTGTTTCGAGTTTATGCAGGCCTACAGTTCAAAATTCATGTTTAACTGAGTAAACAGATAGTAAACATAAATCTTATGGAAAATAATTTATTTTCATCACCAATTATCATAGTAGAACAGTTTCCCAAGCAGTTTGTGATGCATTTTGGAATTTTTGGTCTAATGTGCCACCTGGCTTGAGAAACCCGTTCTCACAGACTTATTATTTGGGTAGCACACATATTCGGCAGGATTCAAATGAGCCATTTTAATCTAGATTAATCTCAATTAATTCCTAAATCCTAAAATCACCCCTGTTAACAGATGTCATGCTATACCTTTTGGTGTTTCATTTTTCCCTTACTTTAATTGTGTTGTCAAATAAAAAGTCTAGTATCCAATTATATACTCAACCCCATCTCTAATTTCTAATTCTAATTAAAATCTAATTTATTTAATTTATAAGAAGACTCTTTATTCAAAACATATTATATATTTTTTTCAATATTAAAAACACAGCTGTTACCCTTTATTTGTTTGTGCTTTCACAATTTCTGACTCAAGACATAAAATTACATCCATGGCACTTCTTACCTTTCAGAATGCACTTTGATATGGATAAAGCATATGTCAATTGATCCATTACCATTCTTTTATTTTCCCCAGCGGGATGTTAATGCAAATGGCGACCTAGCCATATGTGCAATATGGGCCTTCTAATTGTAGGGGTATTTTAAAGAGCGATAAATGAGCATATACCACTTTTTTTTAATTTTGAGACTCTTTGAACTTACCTAAGCTATATAAAGGGGTTGGACAATGAAACAGAAAAGTGTGTGTGTGTGTGTGTGTGTGTGTGTGTGTGTGTGTGTGTGTGTGTGTGTGTGTGTGTGTGTGTGCATTGTTGTATCATAACTCTGATACATGGCACTGCCTTCAGGATACAGTGTTTGAACCATTGGGTGCACATGGTCCTCCAGAATGATTCGGTAGTCATTGGCAGTGAAGCGCCCATCTTAGATCTGGTTTAACTTTGCTTTAGATTTCATGACTTCAATGTTTTGCGTATGTTTAGAGTTATATTTTATGCTGAATGAGCTAACATTATCAAGTCAGCCTGATATTGAAGAGTATAAACACTTTTCAGGAATTAAAGAAAAAAGTTTTGTGACTATTTAAACTGTGTTTGAGGCTTTGAGCTTCAGGATCAGACAGACATTTAAATTACACTTAAACATATAAAATCCCTTTATAATTTCCACAAATAAGGGTAATGGTAGAAGTATTAAACTTACATGCAGAAGTACAGATGCTCTTGTGCAGCAGGAACACATTCTGAGCTCTTTGACTTTCGGTTAAATGCGTTTCATTTCCACTGGAGGAAGGAAGTATGATGTATCACCAACTGGTTATGCCAACTGGTGGACTTGTATGTTCTTAAGTAAATGAATAAATAAAAATAAATAAATAAAACAGTAATTAAATTTTTTTTGTGTATTTGGGAGCATTTGTATAAGTGCATATTATTGTTGCTGTGCATCCTGTTTTAATGTGTCTATAATGGCTCACCATATATGTGAGATGTGTGATGATAAAGCTGCAGTCACTGCATTCTGTGGTCAGCCTACATGAAACTACTGCCTGGAAACCAACAAATTTATTACGTGTCACAGTGCATCTTGATCCACAAGTGAAGGGGATTTCATTGTGTCTTGGTGAATTTCTGATGATTTTATTACTCTCATTTATATGCTTATTTGAGTGATTTTAAGTATTATTATTTTTATTATTACCCATACCTGTGGCATTATTATCATGTATGTGTGCTTTGGTAAATAAAAGTCACCCTGTGCAAACCCAGGTAAAAAAAAAAAGTGCACTTGTTGTAACCCTGAAACAGGGGAGAGAATTATTAAAAAATACCAGGCACACTCTGCGATGTTTCTCCTCTACTAACCTTATGCGTAATCATTTTTTTTGTTTACTAAATAAAATAAACATTCTTCAAAACAGAATCATTATCATCTTAATGTCACACAATTTCCAAAAATTGCTTATTATAGAACCCTTATAAAGTTTTATGCATTTTATCAACATCGGAAACTCACTTATCCTTTTTAATCCGATACTTTAACATAAATAAACTAAAGCCAAATAATTTAAACAACATATAATTACTCTTTTTAAACTATTATTTTAGCTGGAAGCGCATAGTCTTTCTCTATTTATCTATCACTGTAACAGTGCTAATTACTTTCATTTTTCCGAGCAATACACACATAGAACATTAAATACCAGACTTGAAAATGTGCACGCTAATAATGTTACTGTAATGTGGCCTCGTGTTAATCATATTCAAAATGGAGCCCAGAGCTCGTGCTCTTCCAAAACTAAATACTCCTATTAATATTCTCAACAGAATCCGGACAATATCACAATAATATACTCTTTTAACGCTGTCAGAACATTAACACATTATATTAAACTGATTAAGAAAACACATACCTG
Organism: Danio rerio; assembly: GCF_052040795.2. NCBI lineage: Eukaryota > Metazoa > Chordata > Actinopteri > Cypriniformes > Danionidae > Danio > Danio rerio. The sequence continues at coordinate 56,089,259 of NC_141024.2, forward strand.
AAACAGGGGGGAGAATTATTAAGAAATACCAGACACACTCTGCGATGTTTCCCCACTGCTAACTTTATGCGTAATGTAGAAAAACCGCGAGCTCTCCCCCTAGTGTTCAATCAAGGCATTACTAATCGATCACCAAGCATATCAGGCCAAATCTGTAGAGTACAGATCAGTATAAAACACAGATTTGCAGGTGTTGAACCCAAGCGGCAACATCCCGCTCTCCCTCGTGAAGCCAATACGGAAGTAACTAAAACTGCAATTCATCGACTCGCCTTGGGGGGCTGGCTCCAGGAAGTGCAGGTCATTTCTGACTGCAATGGGAAATTGGCCTTTTTTACAGCTGATAAAAACATGTTTAAAGCCTGGTACATTTGATGGTTTTAGTGCATATAGCTAGCGTTACCCTTCATGACAACTCTGAGGGGGGTGAATTTTTTTATAACTTTTTCGTTTGGTTTATATTAATGATTTTTTCTTTTGCATAATTAAGGGAGTGGTCACTTGAGTGACAGCCGTGATTGACAGTTTGTCAGCTGCAGCTAGCCCGCGTGGTCGCGTCACGTCTGCTAATTCCGTCTAATGAATATGGCTTCTGCAGTGTTTGTGCTTTAGTTGTACATGGTTTTATGCAGTCTGTTCAATTTGTTGGTTTTATTTCTTACATTTATTAAATAATATGGCTTGTTGTGCAGTTAATTGTACTAACAGACCGTCCAAGACGGGTCTCCATTTTTTCCGGTGAGTGATATTCTAGTACAATGTTAAACATAAATGCATGCAATGATGTCTTAAATAATTAATTATTTAGAACTTTATTTTAAAATTTACTGGATTAAATCCTTCATATTGTGAGTAATGTTAGCTGCAGGCTTAAACCAGAAGATATCTGAAACGATAACGGTAATATGCGCCTGCTTTTCAAAAATAAAGTTGGCTTAATGATTACTAATATTGTACAAACGTGATATTATATTGTACAAACGTGATATTATATTGTAGGAACGTGAAAAGTATATTGTACAAACGTGATATTATATTGTACAAACGTGATATTATATTGTAAGAACGTGATATTATATTGTACAAACGTGATACTATATTGTAAGAACGTGAAAAGTATACTGTACAAACGTAAAATTATATTGTACAAACGTGATATTATATTGTACAAACGTGATATTATATTGTAAGAACGTGATATTATATTGTACAAACGTGATATTATATTGTAAGAACGTGAAAAGTATATTGTACAAACGTAAAATTATATTGTACAAACGTGATATTATATTGTAAGAACGTGATATTATATTGTACAAACGTGATATTATATTGTAAGAACGTGAAAAGTATATTGTACAAACTTAATATTATATTGTACAAACGTGATATTATATTGTACAAACGTGATATTATATTGTAAGAACGTGATATTATATTGTACAAACGTGATATTATATTGTAAGAACGTGATATTATATTGTACAAACGTGATACTATATTGTAAGAACGTGAAAAGTATATTGTACAAACGTAATATTATATTGTACAAACGTGATATTATATTGTACAAACGTGATATTATATTGTAAGAACGTGATATTATATTGTACAAACGTGATATTATATTGTAAGAACGTGATATTATATTGTACAAACGTGATACTATATTGTAAGAACGTGAAAAGTATATTGTACAAACGTAATATTATATTGTACAAACGTGATATTATATTGTAAGAACGTGAAAAGTATATTGTACAAACGTAAAATTATATTGTACAAACGTGATATTATATTGTACAAACGTGATATTATATTGTAAGAACGTGAAAAGTATATTGTACAAACGTGATAAAGCTCTTTTTTTTACCTGGGTGGCAGCTCTACGCTTCCGTAGAAGATGAACAAACAATCCTACCAAAAACTTGCAAAATCAGCCGGATCAGAACTCTGCATCTCGACCTGTAGCCGCAGGAAAGGGTGTTCAGCTGCTGGACGCACCATGAGTGAGAGACTGCGCTAAAGCCTGTGGATTTAATAATGTTCCTCCACAAACACACGTAGCCTAATCTTGGTGCGTAAAGGGTTTTTAAATTATAAATAAATATTAATTAAACCATATAATCATAATGTAGACAGAGTATACAGACTAATGGTGGCATTATTCTTTTATTATTCAGCTTCACCGCCGTCTTAATGCCAGATTGTGAAGAGAAGTGGAGAAACAACTTGCACAGCCTTTATCTTAATTTCGTTATTGCCAAAATACCCGTCATCATTTAGAGTTTATTTTAATTTGATTTGTTAAGCAAGATTACTTTTCATTGGTGTGTTGGATAATTTAAAGGCTAAGTGCATGTACCTAGACCAGAGCGCTGAGATGTTACGATGTTACAGCTGTAGGACTTATTTTATTTCTTTGTTCCAACTTTCAAGTGGCCTATAGTCTACGCTTGTTACGAATAAATGATGTTAAAACATATAAATGACTCATTCTTAAAAAAAATGCATTAGAGCTGTGAGCATGAGCACATTTTAATGTAGGCTGTGAACGGGTTTGGGCTGTATAAAGCTGTCAATCAAAATGTACCTGTCGGACTCGGGACCTATCGGGTATAACTGCTGTTCCGCGGGAGCCGGCCAGATTTCTTACGGTGTGGGAGTAAATTTCTGAATAAATCGCGGGAGAGATGTGTGTGTGTGTGTGTGTGTGTGTATTAATATTAACTAATACTTTTGTTCCAATATAAATGTTATACTCACAATACTTTAGATAATGTTAACAAGCTCAAATTAAATGGATTACTAAATGTTGAACTATTATTAATAAATACATTATTGTGTTAGTAAATAAACCCAAGTCACATTTTACTAGCATTACTTATCACATTTCAACCAGTAAACAATATCAACTGCCAACATTGAACATACAACTGTTAATTGTTGATATAAAAAAATATTTAATTTAAGAATTTTATATAAAGAATACTTTTTTATGTTAACAATTAAATAGTTGATATCAACAATTCAGTTATTTCAAACGAAAGAAATATAATGAATGCTGAATGTTGAAATCAATAAAGCATATCCTAAGAATAAGTCAAAACGGCTTGCCACAGAGAGCCATAATAATATCAACAACATTTATTATTTTAAGTTTTGTTGTGTAGTTTCAGGTTAATTTACCTCGATAGTACGCTGAGATGTTCAAATGATTCAAATGTCGCGGGTGGTGGGATGGTCTCTATGGTTTCAGCAAACAGTCATCTTAACTCCGCCTAAGATCCGCCTCTGCCCATTTTCGAGTATCCGGGAATGACGCACTTCCAAGATGGCGACGGCTGACCACGCCTACAGTAAGCTTCATTTGCGCTCTTCAGAAACGGCAGGCACTTTTTTCCAGGGGTTTCAGTACAGCGTAACCGCTACTACGTCATCGGGTGGGCGTGGCCTATCTGTGAATTTGCATAGGTCACGGATCATGCGCAGATTGTGAAAACAGCCGTTAGATTCAGATACCTGTACGTATTCGCTGGGGTTTCGTGTCAAGTGCCTTTTATATGCAGTACTAAATAGCTGTCCTGATCGCAGGTGTTTAATGTGAAGTCAGTGTATGTTATATTAAACAAATTAACTTAAGATACCTCTCAGATTACATTAATACTGTTATAACTTAAGATACCTGTCCCGATCCCACGGCTTTTGTGTCACATACTTTATATATCATATACAGTAGCATCAGATACCTGTCCTGATGCCAGGGGTTTCATGTATAATTACTTTTATATTAGTTAACATCAGATACCTGTCCTGATCCCAGGGGTTTCATGTATGATCACTTTTATATATATTAACATCAAATACCTGTCCTGATCCCAGGGGTTTCATGTATGATCACTTTTATATTAGTTAACATCAGATACCTGTCCTGATCCCAGGGGTTTCATGTATGATCACTTTTATATACAGTAACATCAGATACCTGTCCTGATGCCAGGGGTTTCATGTATGATCACTTTTATATACAGTAACATCAGATACCTGTCCTGATCTCAGGGGTTTCATGTATGATCACTTTTATATACAGTAACATCAGATACCTGTCCTGATCTCAGGGGTTTCATGTATGATTACTTTTATATATATTAACATCAGATACCTGTCCTGATCTCAGGGGTTTCATGTATGATCACTTTTATATTATATACAGTAACATCAGATACCTGTCCTGATCCCAGGTGTTTCATGTATGATCACTTTTATATATATTAACATCAGATACCTGTCCTGATCTCAGGGGTTTCATGTATGATCACTTTTATATTATATACAGTAACATCAGATACCTGTCCTGATCTCAGGTGTTTCATGTATGATCACTTTTATATACAGTAACATCAGATACCTGTCCTGATCCCAGGTGTTTCATGTATGATCACTTTTATGTACAGTAACATCAGATACCTGTCCTGATCTCAGGGGTTTCATGTATGATCACTTTTATATACAGTAACATCAGATACCTGTCCTGATCTCAGGGGTTTCATGTATGATCACTTTTATATACAGTAACATCAGATACCTGTCCTGATCTCAGGGGTTTCATGTATGATCACTTTTATATATATTAACATCAGATACCTGTCCTGATCTCAGGTGTTTCATGTATGATCACTTTTATATTATATATATTAACATCAGATACCTGTCCTGATCCCAGGTGTTTCATGTATGATCACTTTTATATACAGTAACATCAGATACCTGTCCTGATCTCAGGTGTTTCATGTATGACCACTTTTATATTATATATATTAACATCAGATACCTGTCCTGATCCCAGGTGTTTCATGTATGATCACTTTTATATACAGTAACATCAGATACCTGTCCTGATCTCAGGGGTTTCATGTATGATCACTTTTATATATATTAACATCAGATACCTGTCCTGATCTCAGGTGTTTCATGTATGATCACTTTTATATTATATATATTAACATCAGATACCTGTCCTGATCCCAGGTGTTTCATGTATGATCACTTTTATATACAGTAACATCAGATACCTGTCCTGATCTCAGGTGTTTCATGTATGACCACTTTTATATTATATATATTAACATCAGATACCTGTCCTGATCCCAGGTGTTTCATGTATGATCACTTTTATATACAGTAACATCAGATACCTGTCCTGATCTCAGGGGTTTCATGTATGATCACTTTTATATACAGTAACATCAGATACCTGTCCTGATCTCAGGGGTTTCATGTATGATCACTTTTATATTATATATATTAACATCAGATACCTGTCCTGATCCCAGGTGTTTCATGTATGATCACTTTTATATACAGTAACATCAGATACCTGTCCTGATCTCAGGTGTTTCATGTATGACCACTTTTATATTATATATATTAACATCAGATACCTGTCCTGATCCCAGGTGTTTCATGTATGATCACTTTTATATACAGTAACATCAGATACCTGTCCTGATCTCAGGGGTTTCATGTATGATCACTTTTATATACAGTAACATCAGATACCTGTCCTGATCTCAGGGGTTTCATGTATGATCACTTTTATATTATATATATTAACATCAGATACCTGTCCTGATCTCAGGTGTTTCATGTATGATCACTTTTATATACAGTAACATCAGATACCTGTCCTGATCTCAGGGGTTTCATGTATGATCACTTTTATATACAGTAACATCAGATACCTGTCCTGATCTCAGGTGTTTCATGTATGATCACTTTTATATTATATACAGTAACATCAGATACCTGTCCTGATCCCAGGGGTTTCATGTATGATTACTTTTATATACAGTAACATCAGATACCTGTCCTGATCCCAGGTGTTTTGTGTATGATGACTTTAAATAAAAATAGAAAATAAATATGAGTTATGTTAATTAACTAAGATCGAGAAAGAAAAATTAACCACGATTTATTACAGAAAATGTGGTATTTATTTGTTTAAACATGACTGAATACCATATTTTAAACTACAAAAACACGGTTAACCTTACAACAACCATTATTATTTGGTTTAAAATGGAAGTACAAAAGCCCAGAGACAGTAAAACGGATTAAAACGAGGTCAGCTGTTCTTGCTAATGAAATCTTTAACATTATAACAACAAAAAAATAACCTGTATGATTGTTTTTTTCCCTCGTTATCCACCACGGTAGGTTCTTTATCCATAATCATCCTGTTTGAAATGACCGCGCTAAAAAAGAACCTGTACTGCGCATGATCGGTGACCTCTCAGTGTTGTTTTTTTTTTTAAGGGGGCGTTTCCCAAACACCGACCTAGCCACGCCCATTTTGCGTCGTGGTAATGAAACCCCTGGAATTTAGTGCATGCCCTTCAGAAACCTATGGGTGACGTCACGGACACTACGTCCATATTTTTTACAGTCTATGGTTGAACCACTCTAAAAGTTCAATAACTTTGAATTTTTTATTGCAGATTTTGATCTAGTTTTTCATATGCACATACATTTATATATTAATCTGTCACACACTAAAATGCACTTTGTTTAAGTATACTTAGTACACTTTTCATTAATGTACTAAAAGTGCTTTATTTTTGCATACTAATTTTGTACTTAATGTAGTATTAGGTATATGTTAAGATAAACTTAATACCATCTAAGTGTACTCAACTGTGCTATTTTGAGACACCCAGAAATTGAACTAAAATGTGCTTTTAACATCCTAAATCTGTATTTTAAAAATATATATTTAGTTACAACTACCCAGACAGCACACATTAAGGTTCTAGTTGGATACTCCCAAAATCATTCTGCAGAAATCCGCAGATTTCTACCCAAATTTTCAGCAGAAATAACAAAAAACATCTGCAGATTCTGTCTGGCTCTAGTCTTGACTGCAACAGTAAGTGGCAAAAAAAGCTTAACAAAAAAGACTTTTATTTTGGCATGGCGTGTGACGTCATCAGGCGGCGCCACTTCAGCGCTGTAATTCAACTGGAGTAAGGTTTGTTTTAAAACGTTTACAGATGTAAACCGATTTAAAGTTAAAGTTTTAGTTTTTATACCCAGCAAACAATGAGTTGGCGGACCGTCGGCGTTTTTTGGTCGGCACAAATTCAGCGGCTTGATATGGGCGGACCGCCGTCGGCTTACCAGCGGCAAGCCGCCCATTCTAAAAGTTATGTCGGCCCACCGGCGTTTTTTTTGGGTGGCACGCCACCAGCGGATTACCGTGGGTGGACCGCCGTCTGGACACCAGTGGCTAACCGATGGCCCACACGGTGATGTTTTTAATGTTGTTGGCTGTTCTGTACCTGATAAAAGTACTTTTGTTTAACACTTTTTACATTTTAAACGAATGAGGCACTAAATAAAAATATAGTTATTAATAAAAGCAAAGTTTAGTAAATAAAACTACAAGAGGTTTTAAATATAACAGGTTATTATTAAAACAAAACAAAATTAAGTTTAAAAATCAAGATTTAATATTAAATGTCATTATTTAATATGTTTATAAATTGTTTAAATGTTTATGTAAATGCTGCGTGACTTCAAAGTGTCCATTACCGAGCCCCATTCAAGCACTGCAGCAGAGAGCGTTGTCATGGAAACGGAGCAACGACACGACACCTGCCCGTCAACAGCACTTCTCTCATGCGGCAGTTTTCGCTAATTTCAGGTAAGTTTAGTCGCTAAAATCACGCAAATGTTACATATAACTGTTTCTGACACTTTTCTTACTGGTAATTGACATATTTCTGTTGAACATGTTTTTTTATAGAGACTGTTGTGTCTTTGGAAAAAGTCCGTTAGAGTTTTAGCAGAGGTAACGTTAGCATTAGGCTAGCTATTGTTTATAAAAGTGTTGGCTTTTAATTAACGTAGACTAACCATGTTCCGTACACTTTTCGCTATTCAGCGCACTCAAACGACGACTCCTCCGTCATTGAAAGCCAGATAAGCATGCTTGTGTGTTCATTCTCTGGGGGAATACCTATTGCACAATACAAATCTTGATTGATGTCTTTTGGACCAGTAGTTTTTGAGAAAAGATGGGATAAGTACCGCCTTCGCATGTGTACGGAAGATGATAGGTATTAACGGTGTTCCGTACACGACTAAAATAGTGTTCCGTACAGGGCGCATAACTTTAATTTGCTGGCAAAAATGGGCATTGTTTGAAGTCTTATTAAAATCTTATGTCAGAATATACTATTATTGTGTTTAACTTGAAGTTAATGATATATTAAATAACTCTTTTATGAAAGTTTTTAATGAAATAGCTTCAAAATCATTTACTTTTTATATCACGTTTATTTTATTATAGCATGACAATTTAAAATATTAAAACAATAAATTCATGCACATTGAAGCTAACTTGACTGACCTTTTATGAATATAAACATCATTACTGCAAAAGGAGGATCCAAACAGCGTTTGCAGCCTGTCTCTCAGGCGGAGAGTTGCGACATGCGGTATTTACCCACAATTGATGTTTAAACATCCCCATTTCAAAGCATTTATTCAACAAAAGATAATTTATTTAACAATTTGTGATAACATAATATTCACTTCATAAAGACTGGAATACTGTGTGATGCATAAATTAAATGCAAAAGCATATTGTCGGGGCTTTAAATGTCTCCCCTCCCAGGCGACACTCGCACTTTAAGCTTGCCCACTTTCTATTTTCAAGCGCATTAGGTGGACGTAACAAACTTACTGAATTTACTCGGAAACATATAGTAGGAATGTCTCTGTTGTGGTTGGGGCTGAAAGAGTGAGAATTAAAGATTACACAGATATATAGCTTGCTTACGACCCATAAGTATTTATTCAGAGATTAACGTTAAAAGGTCATCTGTACGGAACATCGTTGTGTACGGAATATGGTTAGTCTACGTTACATTTTATGTGTAGATGAGAGGTTTGACAATGTTTTATTGGAGGTAGTCTACTTTATTAAGCCTAAAATAAGCACTGCACTGTCAACAAGAGCGAATTAAAATGTTAAAGTTAGTTAGTTAAAGTTACTTTGATATTTCACAGTAATGTAAACTAATATTAATTTTAAAAAGTGCTCTGTGGTTTCAGGAGTGACAAAATTACCCCTACAACAGAAGAAAAGAGCCAAGATGAAGGGAGCTAATCACAGAGCTGGAGGAAACACAGGTAAGACTATAATTAACTGTTAAATAGATTAATGTGCATTTTTATAAGAAATCCCTACATTATCATGCATCTGATACATGTCTTGATTGCAGTTATTTTAGTTTTGACATCCAAACATAAGTGAGTGGTTTTAAACAATTTTTTACATTGCTTTTTTCAAAGCTGAATTTACAGCGTCAGTGCTCCAGTCCAAAATGTAATATTGTATTTATAATTTGCTGCTGATCAAGCAAGATTTCTTATTTTTATCATGTTTTGTTATTTCAGGATTCATTGTTGAATAGAAAGTTTAAATTGAAAAGTATTTAAATCAGAAATCTTAACTCTCTTCTGATCTGTTTTATGCACCCTTGTTTAATACAAGTATCCATTTCTTAAATTGTGTTAGTAATATATATATATTTTTTATTACTTCTTTTTAGATTTTGGATCGTCCTCCACTCACTCTACCACTTTGTTTTTCCTTGCCAGACTTCATTCAAGGTAAGTAATATTATAGTGTCACTTAAAAGTATTCCCAATGATTACTTTTATTAATGTTAATATTAATATCAACTGCATCAAACAAATTAGCCTATTAGAATGATTTCTGAATGATCATCTGACACTAAATTAATGATGCTAACAAATCAGCTTTGACCTCACATTAATAAAATATATGGTCACATTTTATTTTGATGGTCTGTTTGTTGAATTTAAGCTGCATTGCATCTACATGCCAACTAATTCTCATTAGATTATAAGTAGACTGCTAGGGTTGCGGTTAGGGTTGGTGTAAGTTGACATGTACTTGGTAAATTAAGGGTTAGGGTTAGGGTCAGTTAATGTCTGTTGAAGGAGCAGAATCAACAGATATTAAGCAGACAGTCTATTAATACTAAAATGGACCATTTACAATGTATTGAAATTAAAAATCATTATTTTAAACTGTAAAAGTATTTCAGTGTTACTTTTAAACTGTAAATTAATGTTATTGATCAAATCAATGCAGTCTTGATGTCCAATAAAAAGACAATAAAAAATACAAACATTAATGTCCATAATGACCTAGTTACTGATGATGGACAAAAATAATGACTGATGATTCTGTTATTTCAGGATAAGAAAGAAGCCTGCTACAAGAGAGACAGCGGAAGGGAGCCTCAAAGACATTTTTATTAGGATCTGCTAATCATGAGGGGGCAGACAAAAGAACCTGCATTTTCCTTTAGCTTAATATCAGGGGTCGCCACAGCGTAAGGAACTGGATATTACTTTGGCATATGTTTTACACAGCCTTCCAGCTGCAACCCAGCACTGTGAAACACCCATACACTCTCGTATTCACAGACACTTCTACACTATATTCAAATTCACCTATAGCACAAGTGTTTGGACTGTGGTGGAAACCCACACCAAAACAGGGAGAACATACAAACTCCACACAGAAACGCCAGCAGACCCAGCCGGGACTCTTACCAGCAACCTTTTTGCTGTGAGGTGACAGTCTGAGCCACTGTGCTGCCCCAGTGTAGTTATTAATAACCTCCAGATGTTTTACAGTTTGATTTTGTAATAATAATGCACGTTTAGATTTATTGTAATATGTTAATATTTATTCGCAATGTAATTTATTTTTATGTTATTTATAATAACGTTAAATGTCATAAGAATGTTATAATTTAATATAATATTATAATAAATAATTATAATAATGTTAAAATATAAATAATACAAATTTTTTTAATAGTTTATTTTTATAATGAGAAGTCTCAAAGTTTGTCTTTATTATAGAAAACTCATTGTTGAATGGCTACCATTTTACAATAAGGTTGTATGTATTAGTTAATGTATTTACTAACATAATAAACAATACATTTATTACAGTATTTATTTATCTTTGCTAATGTTGGTAAATGGTAAAAAGTTGTTAATTGTTTATTCATGTTAACTCGCAATGTATTAACTAATGTTAACAAGCATGACTGATTTTATTAATGCATTAGTAAATGCTGTACATAAATTATGCTGTACAGGTATTGTTCATATTAGTTCATATTTAAACCATTAACATTACTTATAAAACTACTGTAAAATGTAACTGTTGTATGTATGTTTTAAATATTATATTTGTATGTATTTTATATGTATTTCATATTTATTTTGTTATATTTGTTAACGTATGTGTTTTTGAAACATTTTATTAAGTGTTTAATGTATGTTCGTTATGCAGTATTATAAATAAATGTTATAATGATTAAGTATTTTGTACTTGATTTCATTATTGGACATATTTATATTGAATACAATTGTAAAGGCTAATATAATATTTAAAAATGACATGTGGACCGACCGTGGGCCGCCAGCAGACACTTATTTAAAACCAGCGGTCCGATGACGGACCACCGTCGGAAAAGCGGCGGGAGCCGATGGTGGGCCGCTGGAATAACGATGAGCAAATTGACGGTGGACCGCGGGCGGCGCCCGCCAGTGGACCGCCGACTTTGCCGCCGGCGGGCCGCCAGTGGCCCGCTGGTCTTATGTTAGCTGGGTATTTAAAGCTGGACCGACCGACGCAGTAGACATGATGCATCTCGCGTTTGTCTAATTTATTATGCACGCAAAAACTTACTTGTAAACCATATATGTTGCCGGATTCTTTCATGGGCATGAGAGATAAAGTGCTTATGAAGTGCTTCGTCGGCCTCTGGTCGTTAACCGATGCAGAGCCGACGTTTGTTGAGCTGGAACAATAGAACACACGACCGAACGATCATGCGTATGTTTGGCCGACCATATACCGATGTTAGAATTAAAGGGGCCGACGTGTTGACCTTCGGCTGACGTCGGCCCAACGTATGTGTGCTGTCTGGGCACACGCACGCACACTCACACGCACGCACACAGACTCACACGCACATGCATGCACACACACATGCACACACACGCGCACGCACACACACACACGCACACGCACACACACACACGCACATATACAAACACACACGCACAAACACACGGACACACACTCACACACACTCACACACACGCGCACACACACACACACACACACACACACACACACAAATACAAACACGCACGCACACACAAACAGACTTTCTCACACACATGCACATGGACACACACAAACACACTGTCTGTCATGCGCACACGCGCACACACACACGCGCACACACACACACACACAGCTGCTGACTACTCCTGCAGAGGATTCTGGGTAAATCTCTCGTCAGTCTTCAGCTCAGTTTCACTGATGATTCAGAATAAACTATAAACCCAGGGTAGAGCGGCTCAGTGAATGTGGTCTGGACTGAGTGGATGAGGCTCATTGTGTCTCTATAGATGTTGTAGAAGATCAGAGTTCCTGCACTGTGATCCACAAACACTCCTATTCTCCCGCTGAGCGCCTCCACTGGGAGAACAGTGTGTGTGTCATTGTGCCAGAATGAGGAAGTGGAGGAAGAGCAGTACAAACTCCAGGACTGAGCATTACGTCCAAACGTACACTCAAGACTTCTTCCCTTCCTCCTGATGCTCTTATATGACACTGATATAAACACACCACGATCTCCATTCCAGTCAATCTCCCAGTAAAAGCGTCCAGACACACTCTCTCCGCACAACACCTGAGCATCATCAAATCTGTCTGGATGATCAGGATACGGCTGATTCTCCTCCACACACTTCACCTCTTTGTTCTCCTCAGACAGAATGAGTTGTGTGTTTGCTGTGTTTGGATCCAGAGTGAGGAAACAGATATCTGAACACAAGAACACACACATTTACAACCACAGCTGTGTGTGTGTGTGTGTGGGGGTGTGGGTGTGTGTGCGTGCATGCGGGAATGTGTGTTGTGTGTGTGTGTGTGTGTGTGTGTGAGAGAGAGAGAGAGAGAGAGAGAGAGAGAGAGAGACAGAGAGGGAGTGTGTGTGTGTGTGTCCATGTGTTCACTGCTGTGTGTGTGTGTGTGTGTGTGTGTGTGTGTGTGTGTGTGTGTGTGTGTGAGAGAGAGAGAGAGAGAGAGGGGGAGTGTGTGTGTGTGTGTGCGCATGTGTTCACTGCTGTGTGTGTGTGAGCGTGAGAGAGAGAGGAAGTGTGTATATGTGTGAGAGCGAGTGTGTGTGTCTGTGTGTGAGAGAGGGCCATGCTTGTGTGCGAGTGTGTGTATATGTCTGATTGTGTGTGAGCCTGTGCGTATGAGAGAGAAAGGGTGTGTGTGTGTGTGTGTGTGTGCGTGTGTGTGTGCGCGTGAGCATGTGTGTGAGAGTGCATGTGTGTGTGAGAGTGAGTGTGTGTGTCTGATTGTGTGTGAGCATGTGCATGTGAGAGAGAGAGACAGAAGGGAGCGTGTGTGTGAGTGTGTGTCTGATTGTGTGAGTGTGTGCATGCGTGTTTGAGAGTGTGTGTGTGCATGTGTGTGTGTGTGTGTGTGTAGTCCTACATTTGCGTGGTCCTGCTGTAATCCTCGTCTCTCCTCCATGATTCAGACTGTAAACACACACAGATGTACATTCAGTCAGTACACAAAAATCAGCTTAAAACACGCACGCACGCACGCACACACAATAAGACATGTGGAGTGTGTGCTGAATGCTGGATTGTGATTGGCTGATCTCAGTGCATTAATAACTGCAGTAAAACAACATGAGTGTGTGTGGAGCTGTCAAATCAGCTTCTGAATGACACACAGAGCTTTTAGATCAGATGTGGAAACAGAAAACAGAATGGAAACACAGAAACAGACAGATATAAAGACTGAAGGATTCATTCAATGATCAATTGACAAAAGCGCAGCACAATAATAAAGCAGAATTCAGTGTTAAATGACTTGAAATATGATGGAGATCTTCATCTTCTGTCAAATGCCTCTTCATCATCTCCAAACATTGCTAAGTTGGAGAGCAGTGAATCCAGACCAATCTGCAGTCCTCCTCGCCCTTTGGAAGCTTGGTGGGTTTGTGTTCTGTTTATTGTTCATAATACTTCAGTTATAAAGGATTAGTTTAGGAGTTTTTTTGTCATTTGCTTTATTTGAGTTTGTTCAACATGTGATTGTCACTGGACTATATCAGAACCAGCATCACTGGTTCTGCTGATCACTTTTATTGCCTGATATTTTGTGTTCATGTTAGTTTAGAAGCAGAAAAGAGCCAGATTACAAGATATGTGAGATATTTGCCAGAAACATCTTTGTTATGTCCACATTGTGAATGTAAATTGATATTGTTTATTTTTTTCCTGTTTATAGTTTTACTCCGCCCTTATTAAAGTGTGATAAAGGACATTCTGTGTCTGTGAAGTTAATGAGGGAGAGTTTAACTTGCTGTTAAAGTATACACAGAACGTATTTGGAGAACAGTACACACACATCTCTGACCTGATACTGTACAGTTCTTCAGAAGAAATGTAGAGAACAAGTTTCACTGCTCAACTACACAGCTAATTTTAGATAGTAGATTTTACTACCTTGGAGTTAAAATTAACACTCCCTCAGAGTTTATATGGAAACCACTATAAGTGTTAAAAATAACACTTTTGAAAGTGTTAACATTGTCAACACCAAGAGAGTGTTAATTAGCAAACTCTTATTGTGTAAAATATCTGTTAAATTTCCGAAAAAAATACCAGCAGCTGTGGTTGCCAGAATCTTTTTGTGAAAAACATGGAAGTTTTATATAACTGTATAAATTTACAAAAATTAACCATTTTTCATGAACTAATACATTGTTCATTTTACAAAATCATAGCTTAGAGCAAAAAAATGTAAAGTCTTTAGATGCAATAATGTTTTCATGTGTGATTGCAATTAGCAAACAGATTTTGACAGCATTAGTAACTACACAGTTACCTTTAAACAAAAGAAGCTGCAGCATAACATCAAATACTCTCAGTTCATCTTGGACTTAAACAGAGACGCTATTATCCTCCACAATGGTGACACAAAAACCGTTTTGCTGTTTTTCTTTCTTTTTTTTCATTTTTAGATTTTACGGAAAAATACCAGCAGCTGTGGTTGCCAGTAATCTGCTGTTTTTAACATTCATAAATTCAGTTTACAGAATATTTCTGTTAAAAGCACATTCAACAGTCTGTATTTTTTATCGATCTCACACTGCAAATTTTAGATTTGGTAGATTTAACTACCTTAGAGTTAAAATTAACACTCCTTCAGTGTTTATATGGGAACCACTATAAGTGTTAAAATAACATTTTTGAAAGTGTTAAAATTTTTAACACCCAGAGTGTTAATTAGCAAACTCTTATTGTGTAAAATATCTGTTAAATGTATGTCAAAATACTGGCAGCAGTGGTTGCCAGTAATCTGCTGTTTTCAACATTTTACATTCGTAAATTCAGTTTCCAGAATATTTCTGTTAAAAACAAATCCCATTGTCTGTATTTTTCATTCGAACACACGTAAGCCTTAAATTCCAGAGCAAAATCTTCACTACAGAGGGCTGAACACTCAGACAGTGATGAAGTTAATGAGACAATTAAGTGTCTAATTAAAGGAGGATTGAGAATTGTTGATGAACAACTGTTAACAAGCAGAATCACTGAAGGAAAGAAAAACACAAGCCAAAACCAAAGATGAAATCAACTGAGAAAAAAAAACTCTAAATAAAATAATAATCAATAAAAATAAAACAAATTACACAATAAAAAATTTTATTTTTCAACATCTTTAAAAAAAAAAAACTCATCAAATAAACAACTTATCATGGAGCTTCACCTATTACTGACCTGTGACTTTATTACTGTCATGTGAACAAAAGCTCTTAATGAAATTTCCGTTGTTCATTTGAAGTCACCATGATAGAGGACAGAGTCTGCTTTAGTCAGGCTCTTCAACTTCTTACTATAAATGTCTTTTACTTTGGCTGCTATAGATAGTGTTGATTACACTATTTAAACATACAGCATGGAAAGCCAAAAGAAAATTAAAGTGTCAGTCTGATGAGATTATTAATGATAAAATAGCCAACCTTTCCTGCTTGTTTTCTAATTCAGTATCATATTAGTTATGTGTGAGAAATAAATGATATACATAAATGAAACCACTGAAGCTCCAATAAATTAAAACAAATATTTACAATGAGAATGTTTGATCTATGGCAGAACTGAAAAACACAGACATCAATAATTAGTCTTTGAATCTCAATGATGGTGACAAACAAAAAAATAAAAATCAAGTAAAAAAAAAAACACTACTGAAATATCACCTCCCAAAAACAACACAAAATAAAGGAAAATAAAGAGATTGTAAGAACATAAAGCTGCATAATTTATTCATGCTGCAATGCATGCTGGGAGCTTTGTACTATGCTGGCACCCAGCATGCATTGCGGCATGAACTATGCAGCTTTTTTTTTTTTAGCAACCACGGTTGAGGTTCATGTCCTGATTCTTGATGCCTGTGTGTCATATGAGCAAACTGGAGCTTGAATGTTTAGTGCATGACACTCTAATTATTAATTGCATCCTAATTATTTGTTGAATCTTCTATGAAGAGCAGCAGACTACCGGTAGTATTGTCCCATGCAGCTTTAATACAACTATATTTACATATCTTTATGAATCAACTTACCTGAAATTAAATTTATAACAATTAAGCATTAACAGTATAGTTTCTTTTGACCTTTCTTGCTATAACTAATGAGTTTTAGAAACACGGCTATAGCAGTCAGAGAAACATTATGGTATAAGAGTAAAGCTTCAAGAGCTCAAATAAGCAGCCTCTGATCTCCATGATGGTGAGGTCAAATGAAATATTTTTAATAAAAAAATATAAACCTCTGTTCATTGTCAAATATTCTTACAGAAATGAAGTCAAACTGTAATCAGTGAAGCTGCTTATGCTATTATTTAATGGAGTTGTTTAATCCTCTGTTTTAATTCAGTTGGTTTGGTGTGAGGCTGTGTCTGTAGATTTATTTCTTCCTTCAATCTCTTATTCCCTCAGTGATTGTGCTTGTTAACAGCAGGTGTTCAACAGCAGGTGTCTGAATTCACTTATTTGTGGTCATTCACTCTGTCTAGTGGACTAAACTAATTGACCAATTTAAGGGCCAGGTGAATGAGTGTGTGGTGAGATTTCAGACACTCTGATTAGTTTCTCAAATACAAGGGTTTTCTACAAAGGTAGATACATGTTACTCTGTATGACAAGGAGGCAAATCAGCTTCTAATGCCGAGAGGGTTATTTTACCTTTATCTAACTCTAGAATTTTAACACTTTACTCTGAATTACCACAACACTTGAAATTTAACACCAATGAATTTGCTGTGTACAAT
Source organism: Danio rerio (assembly GCF_052040795.2). NCBI lineage: Eukaryota > Metazoa > Chordata > Actinopteri > Cypriniformes > Danionidae > Danio > Danio rerio. The sequence goes on from NC_141024.2 coordinate 56,106,749, forward strand.
GCTGAACCTGTACAGTGTTAATATGAGATATAATATCACACTTAATGTGAGAACTGTCCCAGTGCACTGACATATTTAACAGGTTTGATTAATATCTGGACACTAGAAGAGGAGTGAAGTATCAAAGTATCTGTATTCACAATAAAAAAGGCAGTGCTGCTCCACATACTTGAGTTTGTCCAGTGTGTAGTTTGGATCCTCCAGTTGTTCAGAGAGCAGCTTGACTCCTGAATCTCCTGGATGATTGTAGCTCAGATCCAGCTCTCTCAGGTGTGAGGGGTTTGAAGTCAGAGCTGAAGACAGAAAACCACAGCCTTCCTCTGTCACCATACAGCCAGACAATCTACAAACACAGCAATAGTCCACATCACACAGTTGGACAATCACACATCTCTTTGTGTCGTGAAGATGCTGACTGCTGTTTCTGCTCATGTCAACAGCAGTGATGAACACACACATCCTGATCAGCTCTCCTTATTGATCGAGCCCTCGCATCAGCAAACACACACACTCACACACTCAACAAGGACTCGACATCATCTGTAGAAGTTTATATCAATATAAATAAAATATTACCCCAGCACATTTGGGCTCCACATCTGGTAATATCTAAGGGCTGTTCACACAGAAAGTGATGTTGAATGTTGACAGACACAGACAGACACAACCTGGTAAAGTTTTCAAACAGTGAACTAAGACTGCAACTATTAGTGAAATCTATATTAAAGGTCTTCAAATATGATTTAGATTTACAGTAATTGTTTTTCATGTTTAAATCTGATTTATTCTTGTGTTTAAAGCGTTTGTCATTCCTCTACTTCAGTGTCTCAGACTCATTCAGAAATGATTATTAAATGCTGGATTAATGCACAAGAGAGTTTGGCGAACACATTTTACACCATTTCAAATATATATTATATGTGCGGCTGTATAAGTCACATACAGCGCTCAGCATAATGGAGGACAGCCCATTCTGAAAACCAAGACTTTCCTCCATTTCTCAGTCAATATAGGCAGTGTATTCTGCTGCATTTAAACAGAACACATTTATTAAACTGATTTATTCATGAACATCATATTTTAGTCACCAAACATATTCAGAAATTGAAAGATAATACAATTAAATTCAGGCTAAATACTGCAAAATCCAAAAATTCCAGCTAAATTTTCCATTGTTTTACTTCTCTTGTTTTTCCTCATTTTTAATTTAGTATTTAATATTTTTCTATAACATATAGATGTGGTTGTACTAGATTTTGGACCGTTATCATGAGTTATTTTGTTAGATGAGCTCCAGATTTCGCTTATCTATTGTATATGCACAAATATAATACTGTAGAGCTTCCTATTAAAATATGAATGTAAAAGAGAGATTAGTGAGGGGTGTACTTATATATGCTGAGCACTGTATATTGTTCACCCAGAGTGTTTACATGGTCACACAGCAGTAACACAACAAGCATTGAGTTTGGGCTAGCTTCTGCAGATGGACATTGCTGTACACTGCCCTTGATGGGTGAGTGGGGGAGTGTCTGTTGTCTCTCAGGTGTGAATTATTCATGAGCATTGTCACTCACACATACAGCTGAGATCACCCAAAACAAACTTAACAAAATGTAGATCATTGTAATGTTTTCTCTGAATGGGAGAACAGAATAATTTCACATGATTGTGCAGTAAATATTCTAGTCTACAAGACTGCTTACTCTAAACTCTTGTTCAGGCACATTCAGTCTGGTTTTTTTCCTCTAAAACCTACTAACCACACATAATATTTATTTATATAACACAAGCATGTACATCAATATTTCCCACATATTATTGTAGCTCAGTTTGTGCTGAACTTTAATAAAACACATGTTGGCCAGTTCTGTGTAATAAGCAGCTGAATCAGCACAGATGTCAGGGCATGTCAAAACATCTCAGGGGTCCCAAAATCACCTCAGACCCCTGAGGGTTAACAACAGGTATAGTATGAGCAGTGTGAAACACAATCACTGATAAACCATAATTCCTGTTATCTGGGGTTTAGTATCACCCAGGGTTAACATGTTCAAGCATGAAGAGCTCTAATATGAAACTGTCTGACTGTAGTTATTGTAGAGTGGAGAATCATTTACCTCAGTGTGTCCAGTTTACAGTGTTGACTCTTCAGTCCATCAGAGAGCTTCTTCACTCCTGAATCCTGCAGGTCATTGTTACTCAGGTCCAGCTCTCTCAGCACACAGTTTGAGGATTGTAGAGCTGAAGACAAACTCTCAGAGGACTGAACAGTGAGATTACACATGACCAATCTGAGAAAGAAGAACACACATTACTAAAAACCACACTGTTAATGTGATCTGTCTGATGTAACAAAACAAACAAAAAATCAATCAATCAATCAAGCAGGTGTTTAAACTCAGACCTCAGTGTGTCCAGTGTACAGTGTTGACTCTTCAGTCCATCAGAGAGCTTCTTCACTCCTGAATCCTGCAGGTCATTGTTACTCAGGTCCAGCTCTCTCAGCACACAGTTTGAGGATTGTAGAGCTGAAGACAAACTCTCACAGGAATCAGCAGTGAGTTTACATGTCATCAATCTGAGAAAGAGCACACATTATTAAAAACACACTGATAATGTGATCTGTCTGATGTAACAAAACAAAAAATCAATCAATCAATCAATCAATCAATCAATCAATCAATCAATCAGGTGTTTAAACTCAGACCTCAGTGTGTCCAGTGTACAGTGTTGACTTTTCAGTCCATCAGAGAGAAGCTTCACTCCTGAATCCTGCAGGTCATTGCTACTCAGGTCCAGCTCTCTCAGCACACAGTTTGAGGATTGTAGAGCTGAAGACAAACTCTCACAAGAATCGGCAGTGAGTTTACATGTCATCAATCTGAGAAAGAGCACACATTACTAAAAACACACTGTTAATGTGATCTGTCTTATGTAACAAAACAAAAAATCAATCAATCAATCATTCAATCAATCAGGTGTTTAAACTCAGACCTCAGTGTGTCCAGTTTACAGTGTTGACTCTTCAGTCCATCAGAGAGCTTCTTCACTCCTGAATCCTGCAGGTCATTGTTACTCAGGTCCAGCTCTCTCAGCACACAGTTTGAGGATTGTAGAACTGAAGACAAACTCTCACAAGAATCGGCAGTGAGTTTACAGCACTGTAGCCTGTGTAGAGGACAACACAATATGTATGTGTTAATCTGGTGTGTTTAATAGTCTGAAGCACATCTGACTGTACTAACTGGTTTAACTTCACTAATTAGTGAGCACATCTGCTGATTTTAGCTTTAAATAGTATTTATGTCTATTGTTACGGCTCAGTATCTGTGCCTGTGTTTGTTTGTTTTCTCTCTTGCTCCTTCTCTACCTATCATTTTCTTTAGGTCCGCCCAGCTCATCTACCTATTGGCCAAGCTAGATGCCAGTCAACAATACCATTTGCGATGACATCATCATTGTCCAATCACAAGCAGACTTCCCCACTTTAAAAGGAAGCCGAAAGTTAGTGCAGTCGAAAGCTAGCTTGCTTTTTGCTTGCTCACTGTTGTGTGTTTGCTATGTTGGTTGACTGTGTGTTTTGCTGGATGGCTGGATTATGTGACAGTTTCTTGTGTTATGTGTGTTATAATCATTTGTGCTGAAATCGATCTTTAAAAGTGTTCTAATTGTGTTTTCTCTCTGATTACCAGATATACGACATCAGTGGGATTCCAGGAACAGGGTAGATGTCACGTGACCTACATGTTGCTACACGTAGGAGATACCAATGTATTATACACACTAGTTTAGAAGTGTGCGCTACTAATTGTAAGTTTTGTTTACGTTTGTGTTTAGAAGTGTAGTTTATATAGGGTGTGAAAATGCTGAAGACTTTTCTTTCTCTTTCTTTTATTAGATAGTATAGAGATTGTGGGTTCTAGTTAGAGTTGTGTTTTGTTATATTATTTTATTTTATTTGGCGCCACTTTTGTTCCTCCTCCCCTTTATTACAACCATTGATTTATTCTTGTTTTCTTTATTTTGTATATACTTTGTTCATAATTTTTCCACTTTGTAAAATAAACACTTATTTTGGCATAATTTGGTTGTTTGTCTGCTCCATTGCAGCCTCCATTCATAAAGAGTCATAAGTTTTAAATGTTGCTTTAACCCTAGCGTTTCCATCTTAAAATAACCGTATCCGGTTTACCATCCATTAGTCCCTGCCTTGGCTTTATCCTCCTCTCGGTCCACCTGCCTGTCAGTTTCCCCCTCACCATCTGTCCCATACTCTGTCATGGTTTCATTAACCTGCCTCTCCCCCATCACCCGTGACCACTGTAACACCTCCAGCTGCTGAACTCACTCTTGTTTTGTGTTTTCCTCTGAGGATCATCTGGAATCTTCTCCTAGAAGGGAGCTGTGTCACGGTCGTGGTTGTCCTGTCCTTGTACTGTTGTGTTTTCCTTGTGTTCTCTGTGTTCACCCCAGTTTTCCCCATGTTACCCTTGTTAGTTACCCAGTTACTCTCCACCCCCTTGTTAACACACTATTCTCTGTGTGTTTAAGCTCCTCTGTTTCAGTCATTATGTGTTGATCATAGTTTGCTGTATGTGTGTGTGTTTCTATTGCTTGTGTTTTCTGCTCTTCAGCTCTGGCGTTTTCTTTGTGTATGGATTATATTTAACATTAGAACTGAACCTAGATTCACCTCTTGCATTTGTTCTGCCTGCCTGCATGATTAGAAGAAGATATAATAAACAAGAGGGTTGCATGGCGGTTCATTGGTAAGCACTTTCGCCTAACAACAAGAAGGTCGCTGGTTTGAGTCCCAGCTCCAGTTTCCCCCACAGTGTGAAGACATATGGTATAGGTGAATGGGGTGAACAAAACTGACCATAGTGTATGAGTGTGTGTCTGTGTCATTGTTACCTGATAATTATCAGCATATATACGAGTCAAAATAGACAGAATGGAGAAAACATCAGTGTGATCATTCCACTCCAGTCCAGAAAGGACTTTAAAGGTGCTGTATCATTTTATAGCTGACTTGTGTGCAATTTAGACGATAACAGCCATATCACCCTGCAGCCCAAGACCGGTTACTCCCTGAAGCTAAGCAGGGCTGAGCCTGACCAGTACCTGGCTGTGAGACCACATGGGAAAACGAGGTTGCTGTTGGAAGTGGTGTCAGTGAGGCCAGCAGGAGGCGCACATCCTGTGGTCTGCATGAGTCCTAATGCGCTAGTGAAAGTGAAGGGGACACTACACTGTCAGTGGGCGCCGTCTTTCGGATGAGACATTAAACCGTGGTCCTGACTCTGTGTGGTCTTTAAAAATCCCATGGCACTTCTCATAAAGAGCAGGGGTGTAGCCCCGGTGTCCTGGCCAAAGTCCCTCAATCGGCCCTTACGATCATGGCCTCCCAATCATCCCCATGTCTTTTTATGACAGCTAAACACCATTAGCTATTGACCTACATGGTAGGAAAAACAACTGGTGTGTAAGTCAATGGTTACAGGTTTCAGTTTTCTTCAAATTATTTTCTTTTATGTTCAACAGGAGAAAACAAAGTTTTATAAAGGTTTATATCCATGAAGAGTGAGTAAGAATTAGTGAATTCACTTTTTGGGTAAACTATCCCTTAAACAACCACTGCCAAAACCTGAATCTGAATGTTATTTAAAAAACACTAAAACATTACATAATGAACAATTATTATTGTATTTTGCAGTTTAGTTGATATCAATATTGTTCATGTTCATTAACATGATGTCATGTCATTTCTTGTTTTCATCTGCTTATCCATGGCCGGGTCGCAGGGGCAGCAGTCTTAGGAGAGAACCCCAGACTTCCCTCTCCCCAAACACTTGCACCAGCTCCTCCGGGTGGATCCTGAGGCATTCCCAGGCCAGCTGAGAGACATAGTCCCTCCAGCGTGTCCCCGGTGGGACAGATGCCCGAGCCAACTCAGCTGACTTCTGCTGTTCAGTGTTTGAACTCTCAGTAGTGAAAAGTAAACCACACTGAACTGAACTGAACTTCAACACAAAACTGAACTGACACTGTTTCAATTTACTATGATCTTCTACGTGAAGCTGCTTTGACGCTATCTACAATGTTATAGTGCTATAGAAATAAAGATGAATTGAATTGTCAATGTGGAGGTGCAGTGGCTCTACTCTGAGCTCCTCCCATATGGCAGAGCTCCAGACCCTGTCTATAAGGGTGCACCCTGCAACCCTACAAAGCAAACTCATTTTGGCTGCTTGTATCCAAAATCTTGTCCTTTCGGTCAGCTCATGACCATTAACATAATATACTGTATTATTTAAATTCAGGAAATGTCTACTTCTTAGATGAAAAAAAAAGAAGGACTTTGACTTACAGAGCTCTTTTGGAGGTTTTGATGACTGCTGATAGTCTGATGAGACACTCGTCTGATCTCTGGAATTTCTGAAGCTCAAACTCCTCCAGCTCCTCCTTTGAGGTCAACAACACAAAGACCAGAGCAGACCACTGGGCAGGTGAAAGGTAAGCAGATGACAGACTTCCTCTACTGAGGTGAGACTGAATCTCTTTCAGCAGAGTTTGGTCGTTCAGTTCATTCAGACAGTAGAACAGATTGATGGATCTCTCTGGAGACAGATTCCCTTCAAGTTTCTGCTTGATGTAGGCAATTATTTGCTCTTTGCTCTGGTCTCTGTCATCCTGCTGTGTCAACAGGCCTCGTAAGAGTTGTCGATTAGACTGGAGTGACAGACCGAGAAGGAAGCGAAGGTAAAGGTCCAGATGTCCATTCTCACTTTCCAGAGCCTTGTCTACTGCTGTCTTCAGGAAATCGGTCATGCCTTTATTTTTGCTTATCTGTTTAAAAAACCATCCATGCTTCTTGTCATTGTCTAGAATCAGATGTTGATAAAGGGCTGCAATGAACTCCTGAATGCTCAAGTGAAGAAAGCAGTACATGGTACCAAGAATGATTCCCGTCTCCTTCTTAAAGATCTGGGTACACATGCCTGAGTACACCGATGCCGTATAGACGTCAATGCCACAGTCTTTCAGATCGCTCTCATAGAAGATCACATTGTTTCTTTCCAGCTGCTGGAAGGCCAGTTTCCCCAGTGAAAGGATGAGGTTTGGATCCCAGGAGATATCTGGTGTGTTTTCTCCATCATACTTTCTTCTGCTCTGCTGGATCTGAAAGCGGAGAAAGTGTGTGTACATCTGTGTCAGAGTCTTGGGAGATTCCTGCAGTGTTTCAGCATGAGCCCTGTGTTTCAGTTTCAGTATGTTCTGGAGAACAGTGGCTGAAATCCAGCAGAAGACTGGGATGTGGCACATAATAAAGAGACTCTTTGACTGTTTAATGTGATCAATGATTTCTCTGGCCTGATTCTGATCTGTGAGTCTCTTTTTGAAGTACTCCTCCTTTTGGGCATCATTGAATCCTTGTATCTCTGTCAGCCGGTCGATACAGTCAGCAGGAATCTTACTGGCAGCTGCTGGTCTGCTGGTGATCCAGATGAGAGCAGAAGGAAGCAGATTTCCCTTGATGAGGTTCGTCAGGAGAACATCCAGAGAGACTGCTGAAGATACATCACGACACGTCTCATTACCAGCAAAGTTCAGAGGAAGACGACATTCATCCAATCCATCAAGGATGAACAGGACTTTGAATCGTGTGCTTCTTGTAAGGTTCAGTCCTTTAGTCTCTGGGAAAAACTGAGTTATGAGGTCTTTTAAACATTGTCTTTTTTTCTCCTCTAAGTTCATCTCTCTGAATGGAAGAGGAAATATGAAGCTGATGTCTTGATTTTCTTTCCCTTCAGCCCAATCCAGAACAAACTTTTGCACAGAGACTGATTTCCCGATGCCAGCAACTCCTTTTGTCAGGACAGTTCTGATCTGCTCGTCTTGTTCAGCTGCTTCAAACAAATGTTTGCATTCAACCTGTATCTCTAGTGACTGATTACGTCTGGAAGCAGCTTCAATCTGTCTGATCTCATGTTCAGTGTTGACCTGTTCACTCGCACCCTGAGTGATATAGAGATCTGTGTAGATCTTATTCAGAAGTGTGGAGTCTCCTTGCTGAGCAATTCCTTCAAACACACTTTGATATTTCTTCTTCAGGCTACATTTAAGCTGATTAATGAAGAACAGCTCATCTAAACACAGGAGCAAAGAAACAGAGAGATTTAGTCATGACTTATTTGTAAGTGTCAGTCTGACAGAATTTTCAGACATTTTTTGCTATTTCTGAGAAGAATTATGTAGTATCATAACTAAAAATTTAATATATAAAATAAAAACTATTTTGACTTAGAAAATAATATTATTTAAAGTTTACAATACAAATCCAATTAGATCCACTTAATTGGTAAAAACAAAAGTACAAGTCTCTTATATAATATATCTACTAAAAGACTTTACAAACTGTACTGTAAATAAATCATGAACATTTTCATATTAACCCTCTGGAGTTGAAGACTGCATATACACGTTTTGACCTGTGGTGGCGTCAAACTGCTGAAATGAGCTTAAATAAACTTTTAGTTTTGATCGTACAGATAAGATCAATACATCAATTGAATCTGTTGTGTGTTTACTTTTTGTTGTGTACACTCACAACAACAACAAACGTGTGTGCTTTTGCAAAATAAGGAAAACAAACAGTGTAGGCATTTTGTCTTTTCTCTCTCTGTGAACTGCTTCTAGAAGCGCGTCAGTAAAATGCGCTGAAACTCCGCGAATACAAAATGCACAGAAGCGGGACATGCATCTCTAGAAAGCTTAAAGTGTCTACTTTTAAACGCAGCTATGCATGTTAAAACAAACATTGCTTGATAAAGTAATCAGTATGAAACCAAACGCTATGTCTAGTTTTTCAGTCTGATCTCATTAGTTTTATTGCGACCACGCCCACGAGGCATTGTTATTACAAGCACCTGAAAACGCGAGCAGACTGTGGTCAGAAAAACACGTCACTAAAATGAAAGGAAACTCGGCAAATAGTCAACAAAAATGATGATTTATGCTATCTATATAAAGCTTGATATTTCTACTTTTGCATTAACCAATTCAAGTCAAAAACAAATGACATCTTTTTATGTAATCCATATAAAAGTAAGGACTGGTACGGATTCTCCTATATCGCCTCACTACAGCAACGTGGTCCCGCCTCAGTAAGCAAGCTGAATATGTAAATCCAGATGTGAAAACAACGGAGGTTAAGGACCAGTGGCAAAAAGAGCTAAAGTAGACAAGGAGTGCTCCGAGTTTACTCAGTAATGATGGTCTGTGTCATGCTGACAATCTATTAGATGAAGATGTAGCCTTCAACTTGACAAAATGTTTGAAAACGCTACAAAAGTGGACCAAATCCTGCGTCTGTGAGTCTCCACTGTTGTCAAGAAGAAGGCCAGGGGTTACAATGAAATACTGCCTTTTTCCTGCGCTGCTTCCCATCACAGGATACCTGTCTGCAAGGCTACATTTCTAAGTGTCCTTTGTAAGTTTATTCTTTAAATAATTTCTGTGAATACTGAATGAGAGGATGAGAACTTGCGCCAAAAGCTGCTGTGAGGTGTGCGACTGTTTAAAAGATTTCATTATCGCACATGGTGTTTTTCACCTGCTTTCTTTTGCTCACAGTTATTTTTGTTAATATGGATTAATCATCATTCTTTAAAATAACATTGCTCTAATATGAGATTACCAAAACTAACTCAGAATCTTATTATTATAATTCAAACTTTGTATATACTATTTCATATATTATAATGTATTGTTTTTTAACCAATTTAAGATGTTTAACAATGCTAAGATAATATGTTGCATTTCGGCATGTTTTTGACTTATTTATAAACTATTTATAGACATAAAGTTAAATAAAAATATCCTGGGTTTGAAGAATATTGTGTTCCTGGACTTCACTGAGCTTAATAGTTTAATGTATAAAATTGTGAATGAGCTTGACTGTTGATGTCTTAAATAATAATGTCAAAAAACCAACATTTCTCTAAATGGATAAATCTAATTTTGCTACAAAACTCTCCATTTACAAAAAAAAAAACAAAAAAAAAAACAGTAGATTTGCTATGTGTAAGTTTAAAAGTTTGCAGAGTTTTATAGAGTGTACTGACTCTCACAAGTGTATCTCCAGTTATTTTGTGTGATTAATATATTTAAATAAAAAAAACTGCTAATAAAAAAGTAAATAAACTTTCCTCTAATTCCTTTTTGAAACTCTTCCCTCCTAGTCACATACTGTACCTGTCTGATGGCTCATTATGCAGCTCATTATGCAGGTCTTTGTCTTCAGGTTTGACTCACTGCATAGTAATGATTGTTCACGCCTTCTCGCAAAAACCAATTTCACTGAAAAGTGACTTAGAAATTTGAATTCATTATATTTTTTTTTCTGTGAGCAAGTGAACAAGATGCTTCTCACATAATTTTTAGGCAAAAACACTAGACTACCAGATCCAGTTCTCAAAAGTCTTGTGCACAAATGTTCTCGGTGTGTTTCATGGCCTTGTTTCAGTGACTTCAAAATTTTAGTTTTTCAATAACTACGCATAAATGTTTCTTTCTCAAAAACACAAACACATACAAACATGCTGCTTAGGTATTATTGTAGCCCAACTTGTGCTGTTATCACACTTTATTAATATGTTTTTAAGATACTGAAAACAACACAAATGTCAGTGCATGTTGTCAAAACTTCTCCAGAGCCCCAAAACACCCTCAGACCCCAGAGGGTTAAATGACGCGACACCTGTATGGTATCTTGAATGAGCAGGGGTAGCTTATTTGACTTAAATCTTATATTGTATTGATGTAAACAAAGTTGATTACTCAGAATAATGCAGGATGTTTCAAAAATAATTCCCCAATTAAAGTGTGTCTATTACAGGTATTTGAATTACTTCATACTCTGCTGATCATTTGCTGTCTCAATGTTTCTTGGCCTTTCAATTTGTTTAGTTTTTTTACAGGAACGACTGTCTGCAAACAAAACATGCACACACATATAGAGATATTTTATTTTTCAAAGAAATTTTTTTTTTTATAATTTATTGTTCCCAGAAAAAGGCTCTTTCATTTGTAGAAGAAAAGCTGCAGGGACTCAAGCCCTCCAAAGCGAGATCCAAGGTCAACTTCATTATTATTTAGGAAGTGCACAGTGTGAGCCGGCTTTACAACGTGTTCTTGTTCCAGTAATGTTTATTTTACAACTGATCTTTGTTTTTGTTTTCCTTTGCTCAACTCTATATTCCATATTTGTTCATTCTGTCTGTGCAAATGAGTAATAAATGATTGTTTTGATAGTTTTATCTTTGTGTGCTGCTGGGATGGAGGTCTTCTCTCTTTGTAAAGTATAAATTGTGTAAAAAGCTTAATAGAGATCTTGCAGTTGGACTATGATTCTGCTAATGCTCAATTATTTCAACAGCCATGCAGACTCCTGATGACAGAGAATGAGGGGCTACTTTACAGAAATTCAATAAACTTTAATGAGTGTAGTATTCGTAATGTCCATTCCAGTTAAAGAGCTGTGTGTCTGAGTGAGCAGAGTGCAATGACATACTGGTTCCTGCATGGTTCGAGCTGTTGTTGAAATTCACTGGGTCTGTGGTGATGTTTCCAGTGAGTACAGGAGCATTTACAACTACTCCTGATTCAGCTTTCACGTCAGTACTGAATGCTGTTTGAGCACTGCTGCTCGTCTGACCTGCAATAGATACAAAGATTAATTTTATTTTATAAAAGACAACTATTTTATTACTGATAATATTATTAATAATCCATTACATGTATATAGCACTTTTCTTAGTGCTCAAAGCTCTTTAAGGCCGGGACAGTGTGAGCTGGCTTTACAATGTGTTCCTGTTTCAGAAATGTTTGTTGCAACTTATTCTAAGCTTCTTCATTCTTGTTTTCCTTTCCTTATTAACATAGAAATGTCTTGTGCTTCCCATTACAAAACAGAACAATTGCACATATAAATAAAGTAACAAATGCAGATGAACAAAGACCAACAATATATTCACACATTAGCCATATACATAATATTAAATATATTTACATTCATTGATCAGAAGCTGTGCAATATATGTTATGCCAATACATCTGACTCAAAAACCATTGCTAGGACAGGGTTTTAACATGAAAGATTTAAACTGAAAATGATTATATTTGTAAAGTTTAACAGGGAATTAAACAGTACCTTGCTTCTGTGTATTCTCCAGCTCTTTAGCCAATTGATTCTGCTTGATTTTCCCCAGGATGTCCACTGTGATCGTCACAGCTCCTTCTGGTCCAAAACATGACACCAACTTATCCACGGTATCCAACCTGTCTGCATTCTCCATTTCAGCTTTTGAAATATCATTATGGTCATTCACTAAGTACCACTGAAACCTCGTTAGATCAGCTTTTAACAGTTCATTCAATGAGTTCTCGAGCAGCTGTTTAACATTCGCCATGGTGCTTCACCCATTCACAGCTACAGGACAAGAACAGCAACATCTGAATTAGTTTTACTATAACACATGGACCTAAGCAGTCATTTATTACTTAAATAATGAAATTTACCTCTGAGTAGAAACATAATTTATCAGAAAGCTAAATCTTGAAAATTGATTGTGGCTATTTTAAGTGGCTCTTACTTAACAGGAATAATGTAGATGTTTGTTTGTCTACTTGTGTCTTGAGCAGAATCTCTGTAACTCTTCTTCCTGTATCATCACACAGGAGTGTTTATTTAGATGTTCAACTGGTTAAACACAACCCTTTTAGAAAACTAATAAAACCAGTTTTAGAAAAGACTTCAGATGACAGGTGAGACCGGTGGAGAACCACACACATATGTCCACTGTTAAAAGACCCTGGCTTACTACATAATATGAGTACAAATACCCATCACTGTGGTGGTACCCTGAAAGGTCACATCTTATCATTCATATGGGGTGCAAAATAAGGGCCTATCATGGACCTTTAAAGGTACAGTGATACTTAATGTACCTTATTGGTACGTATTTATCTGACAGTGTTGTAGAATTTTTGCAAAAAAGTGAACACTAAAAAAATTGAAGACTAATATAATATAAAAGGTCTTGGGATGTAGTTGTACATGCTCAGAATCATCTGAATCATGTTGTTTTTATTGTGACACACATGCCCATATAGACCTCAGTTTATGCCGTTTAATGCAGACATAGGAAAAGAACTGGATGATCATTGCAGCAGCTTGAGAATGTTCCCTAGTAGCAAGAATTCTTGCCCAGGTTTGTTATAAAGCTGGTAGAGTAGACATTCATCCACCACTGGCTTACAGCATGTGGCCAAACATTGCCCAGGTTTGGCAGAGGTGGCACCGTCTTTCAGGCAGCATGCAAGACATGGGCCAGATGTCAAATGTATTATTTGGGCCAGATGTTAAAAATTGAAATGTAAGTTTGGCCTATCTTGAGCCACTTTTAAAATTCATTTCAATTAGTTTTTGAGTAAAGACATATTTTGGTGCACAATATTGTTTCCATCTTCCTGTTTGCATTTTCCAATGCCTTTATTTGAATCCAGGAAACAATCCAGATTTATAAATCTGTTGTTTCTTGTATGTTGTGAAATAAGTTTAACCTACATTACATATATTTTATTAACTAAACTATTATTTTACAAATTATATTATTATTAACCATGACTAACCATTACCATTATTAATGTGCCTAAAGCGCAATGCCTCATGGGTTTCTCAATTTCAGTCATGACACACCAAATCTGGCCTCCAGACAATGGCCAAACATTGTGCCATAGCTAGACCCAGTTCAGGACAAGTTATAGGTAAATAACTTGACTGAGACTAGGCCCTTATATGGAAGCTGGTCCAATGCATTCACTGTTTTCTCGGTCACCCGAGTTTGTTCTTCCAAAGTGACGAGGCAAGACCGGTTTTCACAAGAGTGCAAGTCCGTTCTCTGCGTTGATGAACTTGAGAAACAACCCATGTTTCGGTCTTTGATTGATCTCTTACAGTCACATCATGCGATTTTACAGGTCAGAGTTCACCAAGCTTGAACTTTGCAATGCAGCAAACTGCAAAACTTGTGGCATGAGCTTGTGTTTCCAGCCTGTCACATTAAAGTGTATATAAATGAAGAACAGTGCAGTATGACCGCGGCTTAACTCTGCTGCTGAGTTACTTTAACTCAATTTAGAGTGAAACCAAACAGACTCTGAGCTGAGGAAATGTTGCTCAGAGGATTTTGCTGTTTCTGAGAGTCAGATGATCATTTGCACCTGTTGCTCGTTACTTTACCAGCTCAAAAGCTGAGCAGCATGTCTGCCATTCTGTGCCTGATGTCAGAGAGATGAAGCTCGGTCCTGCATCTCTGTATTTTTGCTGAAAGTTAAGTATGTATGCACCAATACCACTTTTTAACAAACCGATACAAGTTTGAGTATATTAATTTGTGTGCTCGCCGATACAGAGTACCGATACTTTCTAGATTTGGTTTCAACAAAGTTTATTTGTTTGTTTGTTTCTTTTAACAGAAGGCTGTTCCAAGCCAAAAAATATACACTACATGTAGCATGTCTCACTGTCATTTGAAACATGCAATTCATAACACATTAGAGGACCTGTACAGTCTATGCAGTGTGTAAACTTACAGGGCGGTGTTGGTTAATAGTCTTACTGCACACCACGTTATTGAACTCTAATATCTCTGAGATTATGCTACCTGATAGCCAATATTAGCTTGAAAGATAAAAAAATACAAAGCATTTAAAAAAAGGAACAACACGCAAATCGCCATCAAATAAAACTGGCGTCATGGAGTTCAGCACCTGTCATGCCAGTGTAGTGTGTATAGTGTCCTGTCAACTGCCGCTGGTGAGAGAGAGAGCACACATAAGAGCTCAAAGCTGGCATATAACCAAAAGCGAGATCATATTGTTATATATATTCCATTAACAATACTAATTGAAATATTTATACATTTAAATGAAATGTTTATTGAGATTGTGTGATGTGTTTAGACTGTCTGATCTTTACAGAAGCTGTAAACTGCACACGCGGTGACCGCAGATGTTCAACTCTGACTAAGCTTTTGCTTAGCCTGTATTCTTTAGGTTTTTTTTACATAATGCTTCATAACTTAAAATTTATTTTATTTTTTATTCATGTTTATAAATAAAATGAGTGCTAGCTTGTTTAGCTGTGATCATTATGCAATAATCATATTTCATATTTGGTTTATTCTTCAGTAGCCTAAATATTTGTTAATAATGTATTTTATAAACGGATTGTTTATAAGAACTAAGCTATTAATAAATAATACATTAGGCTAATTAATACATTACTAGTAAACACAGAACATCAGCCTACCACACCCAAACACAGAACACAGTAAGAACACACAGACCCACAACATGCGTTACTAAGACTGTACCAAGTACAGTATTACCAAATTTGGAAAAGTGACCTGTTACATTTCTGCATTACAGCAAAAACTAATATATTACAGTAATTGCTTTACTTTTGTAATGTGTTACTCTCAACACTAATTAAAAGCAGAGCAAAAGCTTCTACTGCTGATAGATAGATAGATAAATAGACAGACAGACAGATATACAGCCAAACAGAAGTTTCCAAACCTATCTTAGGGAAATGACCTAGAACTTCTCCACCCAGGGCTGGACTGGGGCAAAAAATCGGCCCTAGCATTTTGGGCCAGAGCGGCCCACTAAATTCAATCAAAATGCTATCTATCTATGCATGTCCAATATTTTATCAACTCATATTCTATAAAACACAAAAACCATATATATGAAATGAATAAATAAATACAAACTTTAATCTCAATTTAATTTCTGTATACTGTCCATAAATATATTTGTTGAGTTCTAAAAAATACACTATTCATTCATTTATTTCCCTTCGCCTTAGTTCCTTATTTATCAGGGGTGCCGCAGCGGAATGAACTGCCAACTATTCCAGCATGTTTTATGCAGCAGATGTCTTTCCAGCCTCAACCCAATATTGGAAATCACCCATACACATTCATTCACACACACTCTTACACTACAGCCAATTTAGCTTATTCAATACACTATTCACTCAGCCTATATTTAATAATAAACATAACAAAGACTGCCTGCTAATGCATGGGTAAATCTTCAAAGGAAACAGTGTTACATTTTAACCTCTTTCACCTCATCCTGCTTGCTGTTTCACTATCTAAACAATGAAAACATAATATAAGCCAAATTTGTTTCATTTTTATATTATGATTAACAGACACCAAACAGCCTCGTGTAGCTACACATTTATATGAGCATCATCTTCACTCTGCATATTTATAACAAAACAGGGCTTAAATATAACTGCCTCCATTCATTTCCATTGAAATAATGTACTTTACCCCGTCTCTTTTGCAGAATATCAGTTTTAATAATCAATAATGGCCATTATAACAGTATAACGTACATTAAATTTATATAATAAAGGTAAGCAATCAGTCAATGTGCAGAATCAGTGTATGTGGTTACATAAATTAATATATTAGCTTATCTTTGCACTCAGCCAAAACAGTTAACTGAGATCAAGTGATTCAAAAGACATAAAAATTGTTAGATAGAGACAAAAAGATGAATTCAATATCACGTTTAACAATTATAGTGAGATGAGATCATCCAGCAGATGAACTGTCTGACATGCACTATACTCTCACCTGGGGTTTATGCTCACCTGCTGAACTACTGGCTGCAGCTCTTGGCAGAGAGTGTGTGTGTGGTCACATGATTTGCGCTTTTAGCCGTGTACTACAATGAACAGAGAACTTTTCAGAACCGCTTAATGAAACACAGGTGTATTTCCCGCAAGTTTGTGATTGGGCCAGCCCAATGTCAATACTGAAAAGAGCCAATAGGCTGCAGAGTGTCACATGGGCCGGCCCGGTCTGTCTGTCCGGGAAAAAAAGCATCTACTTTCAGAGAGTCACAGATCACAGCAGCGTCAATTAATAAGGCAGAAAAAATTGATAAGCTGCATAAAACGTATACTGGAATAGTTGGCGGTTCATTCTGCTGTGGCGACCCCTGATTAATAAAGGAACTAAGTTAAAAATAAAATCAATGAATGAATGAATGAACTTTTGAAAATGATTTTCCTTATTTTAGAGGAGAATTTGTTACTGTTTTCTGCTTTTGTTATGAGAAATGTCATGATCTCTGAAATGTACAGGTTTAATAGTATTTAGACATTAAAGTGTTTAAATAATGTAAAACAGGTGACAGTTGTAGCCACAGCAGTTGTTTATCATCAGAATCAGTTAAAGCAGAAACACTTCAGGCAAACAAATGAAACCGGTCTGACTGCTGAAACTCTTCAGGGTTTTCAGCTCATGTATTGACACATAAGATTATGTGACTCCACTGTAAAATAAACTAAATGCATTCATGCATACTGTTTTTGCAGTGCGAGTTTTCTGCATTCTGTAGCTTCTGTAAGGGCGCACTCACGCTATGATATCCGAACTGTGCCAGGCCTGTTTCCCTGTACGTTTGAGAAGTTTCAGTCCTCTGAATCAGTTTAAAAGTGGCTGATCTGTTCAGCGAGTTATTGGACTGTGTGTCACTGCATATCAAATGACTAAAATGATATAACTACAGACATGTCCACAGTGCTGAGCTTAATAAACACTCATAAACTCAGATTTCAGTATCAGAATGAGAAGGATTTTGCTTTCTGTGATCCTCTTCCAGAAATACACTCGACATTAAAAGGTGTAAATGAAATCCTCAGAATGTCTTTAGCTCAGCAGTAAAGTCTCAGAAACACAAAGAGAAGATCGACGGATAATCAGACGACACTCATAGATTATATAAAGCACAGAAAGAGCAAACTCTCACCTCAAATAATGCCTGCAGATCTTTCTGTTCCTCCGCTGAACTGTTGAGCTGAACAACACATCTGAAAATTCTTTCACCTCTGGAAAAAACGTCACAACCTGTTTGAGACATGAGGAAATAAGTAGTCAGATGAAAAACACGGACACACAAGTAGATAAGAATAGAAGACAGCAATGGAGGCTTTGCACAGCTGGTAATAGCAGTGTTGACAGTACAAAAGTAAAGCAGTCGCTGTGATACAACAGATCACTTTTCCAAATGTGCTATATATTGTACTTGTTATAATCTCAGTAACACAAGTCACAATGAGTGAATTTTAGCCCCAGTTAAGTCGTGTGGTCCTGATATCATTCACAGCAGCTCATATTAAGCGGGACTCAATAAAAGACTTTCTCCAGCTGATTTCACTGAATATACTCTACACATACTGTGATGTTTGGGTCTTCATAAGTGTGCAGTTTCACTGCTTCAGGATCAAGTATTCTGTGGAAGAAGGAGGCAGTCCTCCAAATAAACCTGTTTTGTAAGTGCTGTGCATTCCTCGACAGGTTTCTTCATGCTTCTCAGCACTTCCTTTGGCAGAAAACACAGATGAAAACTCAACTTTAATGACACACGACAGCAGCTCAATGTTCCGCTCTTTATTAGTGATAAAACACTGGAAAATGCAGCAGAACATCAGTCAGTAAGATGAACTCAAATAGTCTTCATTAAGGCTCCTTCTCAATTAATTTGACACTTTAGTTTAAGTAACAGTTCACACTATTAAATACTGGCTTATTACCTGCCAATTCTGAAGATATCAACAGTTGATTATCGCTTATGAAGTGTGATCTTATTCTACATTCCTAATCCTACCCATTGCCTAAACCCAACTGGGTCATTCCTACTATTCGGTGCCATTTAATTCCCAGAGACATAATATGATACAGAATAATTATAAATAAATAAATCCTTAAAGCTTGTCTGATAGGATTATCCCATTCCCACCACAGAACACAATGATATGCACTCTAAATGAAATGAAATTTAAAATAATTACTCTGATTTCAGCATAAGTAGCTGAATCGTCATGCCTCAAGTCATGCATGCTCATGTTCAGTTACTAATATAACAGAAAAATCTAATAAACACCAAAATTTTCTTCATCATTCTTTTGCTGTGTACAATGTCTCAAAGTAGTGTAGAACATGGATTTATAAAATTAGACATAAAATAACTGCAGTGAAAATACAGAGTTGCTGACGATGTTTACAAAATGAACAATAGGTGACAGAAATCAAAATACTTTGTTTTAATACCAATAGACAGCTTGCTAAAATAACGATCTCAGGATCTGACCAAAGAAATTGACATTTAAATATATCTGAATGAATTATCAGTAAAGCACATACACAAACTGTATACTTTCCTGTGTACTGAGTGCTCGAATTTTTAGTTCTTCAATTGGACTAGATTAGGCAGGAATGTCAAACTAAATTCCCAAAGGGCCGCAGCTCTGCACAGTTTAGTACCAATCCTAATTAAACACACCTGATCAAACTAAATGAGTCCTTCAGGCTTGTTTGAAACCAACCAGTAAGTGTGTTGAAGCAGGGTTAGAACTAAACTGTGTAGGGCTGCGGCCCTCCAGGAATTAAATTGACATCCCTGGTGTAGGGAATAGAGACTGAGGGTCGGGATGATGAGTATGGACACAGAGTAGCACTAGTAATACTTTGGTCATTTTTGAGTACTATGCTAATGGTCTAATCCAATAAAATAATTGATGCTAAGCTAAGCTAAAATCGCTCCTTCTACACCCAGACATTGGCAGAAAGAAAGAAAAAAAAAAGAAGGAAAGAAAGAAAGAAAGAAATTAGTATGAAATTAGCTTATTATCTGGGGGGGGGGATAATGGGGGGGGGAGTCAAAGCTTGGGAGTGAAGGCTTGTGCAGAAGGAAGACTAAGTAGCTGCAGAACTTATCGCAAGAAAGAAGAAAAAGTAGTGGTTGGACTAAAAGCTGAAAGGAAAAAGAAAAGCGTAGGGACTCAATGCTAGGTGGAAGCAGAGCACTGGATGCAGAAACAAGAGAAGGAGCAGAAGACTCAAAGCTAGGTGGAAGCAGAGCACCCAACACTGAAAGAAGTAAAAGAATAGAAGACTCAATGCTAGAAGAAATTGACCCCTGCAGGTGTTGAAGCTTTAGCTCGGGGTAACATTTCTACAGGAGTCAGAGCTGAGGGGGCTAGTCTCTAACTGGAGTCGGAAAAAAGAGAGGGGCGGTAAAAACTCCTGCGGAAGGGAGCCTGGGGCAAGGACTCCTGCGGGAGTCAAAGCTGGGGAGTGAAGGCCTGTGCAGAAGGAAGACTAAATGGCTGCAGAACTTATCACAAGAAATAAGAAAAAGTAGTGGATGGACTCAAAGCTGAAAGGAAAAAGAAAAGAAAAGTGAAGGGACTCAATGCTGGAGGAAAATAAAGAGGGAGCAAAAAACGTAGCACTTGAAGGAAGTGGAGTACTTGACACTGAAAGGAAAAAAAGGAGTGGAAGACATCAACGCTTAATGAAAGTGGAACCCTCAATGCTGAAGAAAGAGAAGAAGCTGAAGACTTCAACGCTTAACGAAAGTGGAGCATTTTGTGCTGGAGGAAAATAAAGAGAGAGCGGAATACTCAACACTTGAAGAAAGCAAAGCACTTGATGCTGAAAGGAAAAAAGGAGCAGAGGACTTCAACACTAATGCTGGAAGGAAGAGAAGGAGCGGAAGACTTCAATGCTTAAAGGAAGCGGAGCACTCAATGCTAGAAGGAAACAAGGAGCGGAAGACTTTAACACTTAAAGAAAGTGGAGCACTCAACACTGAAGGAAGAGAAGGAGCAGAAGACTTCAACGTTAGGAGGAAGCGGAGCACTTGATGCTACAAGGAAGAAATGTGTTCTGTGCTGGAGGAAAAGAATATAGGGTGAGAAATATTCAACACTTGAAGGAAGCGGAGCACACGAAGCTGGAAGGAAAAAAAAGAGCGGAAGACTTTAACGCTTAAAGGGAGTGAAGGACTCAACGCTGAAGGAAGAGAAGGAGCGGAAGACTCAAAGCTAAAGGAAGCGGAGCACTCAACACTGAAAGAAGGAAAGTGTTTTTCTAATGGCCACAAGGGGCCGTGTAGTTAAAGGTGTAATCTTCTGTGATTTCTACTTGGATGAAGTCACAGCGATTGGGTGAACTGGTTCTTCAAGATGATGATAACTACACAGCAAATTCATTGGTGTTAAATTTCAAGTGTTGTGGTAATTCAGAGTAAAGTGTTAAAATTCTAAAGTTAGATAAAGGTGAAATAACCCTCTCGCCCTTAGAAGCTGATTTGCCTCCTTGTCATACAGAGTAACATGTATCTACCTTTGTAGAAAACCCTTGTATTTGAGAAACTAATCAGAGTGTCTGAAATCTCGCCACATTCACCTGGCGCTTAAATTAGTCAATGAGTTTAGTCCACTAGACAGAGTGAATGACCACAAATAAGTGAATTCAGACACCTGCTGTTGAACACCTGCTGTTAACAAGCACAATCACTGAAGGGATAAGAAATTGAAAGAAGAAATAAAACTACAGACACAGCCTCACACCAAACCAACTGAATGAAAACAGAGGATTAAACAACTCCATTAAATATTAGTATAAGCAGCTTCACTGATTACAGTTTGACTTCATTTCTGTAAGAATATTTGACAATGAACAGAGGTTTTTATTTTTTTATTAAAAATATTTCATTTGACCTCACCATCATAGAGATCAGAGGCTGCTTATTTGAGTTCTTGAAGCTTTATGCTTATATCCTAATGTTTCTCTGACTGTTATAGCTGTTTCTAAAACTCATCAGCTATAGCAAGAAAGATCAAGAGAAACTATACTGTTTATGCTTAATTGTTATAGATTTAATTTCAGGTGTTCATTAAGTTGATTCATAAAGATATGCAAATATAGTTGCATTAAAACTGCATGGGACAATACTACTGGCAGTCTTCTGCTCTTCATAGAAAATTCAACAAACAATTAGGATGCAATTAATAATTACAGTGTCATGCACTAAACATTCAAGCTCCAGCTTGCTCTTTATGACACACAGGCATCAAGAATCAGGATGTGAACCTCAACCGTGGTTGCTAAAAAAAAAAAAAGCTGCATAGTTCATGCCGCAATGCATGCTGGGTGCCAGCATAGTACAAAGCTCCCAGCATGCATTGCAGCATGAATAAATTATGCAGCTTTGTGTTCTTACAATCTCTTTCTTTTCCTGTATTTTGTGTTGTTTTTGGGAGGTGATATTTCAGTAGAGTGTTTTTTACTTGATTTTTTATTTTTTTGTTTGTCACCATTATTGAGAATTAAAGACTAAATGTTGATGTCTGTGTGTTTCTGCCATAGATCAAACATTCTCATTGTAAATATTGTTTTTATTTTATATTATTGGAGTTTCAGTGGTTTCATTTATGTTTATTATTTATTTCTCACACATAATTAATATGATACTGAATTAGAAAACAAGCAGAAAAGGGTGGCTATGTTATCATAAATAATCTCTTCAGACTGACACTTTATTTTCTTTTGGCTTTCCATGCTATATGTATAAATAGTGTAATTAACACTAACTATAGCAGCCAAAATAAAAGACATCTATAGTAAGAAGTTGAAGAGCCTGACTAAAGCAGACTCTGTCCTCCATCATGGTGACTTTAAATGAACAACAGAAATTTCATTAAGAGCTTTTGTTCACATGACAGAAATAAAGTCACTGGTCAGTAATAGGTGAAGCTCCATGATAAGTTGTTGTTTAATGTGATGAGTTTTTTTTTAAACATGTTGAAATATATATATATTTTTTTTTTATTGTGTAATTTGTTTTATTTTTATTGATTATTATTTTATTTAGAGTTTTTTTTCTCAGTTAATTTCATCTTTGGTTTTGGCTTGTGTTTTTCTGTCCTTCAGTGATTCTGCTTGTTAACTGTTGTTCATCAACAATTCTCAATCCTCCTTTAATTAGACACTTAATTGTCTCATTAACTTCATCACTGTCTGAGTGTTCAGCCCTCTGTAGTGAGGACACTAGTGAAGATTTTGCTCTGGAATTTAAGGCTTACGTGTGTTCGAATGAAAAATACAGACTATGGGATTTGTTTTTAACAGAAATATTCTGGAAACTGAATTTACGAATCTAAAATGTTGAAAACAGCAGATTACTGGCAACCACTGCTGCCAGTATTTTGACATACATTTAACAAATATTTTACACAATAAGAGTTTGCTAATTAACACTCTGGGTGTTAAAATTTTAACACTTTCAAAAGTGTTATTTTAACACTTATAGTGGTTCCCATATAAACACTGAGGGAGTGTTAATTTTAACTCTAAGGTAGTTAAATCTACCAAATCTAAACTTTGCAGTGTGAGATCGATAAGAAATACAGACTGTTGAATGTGCTTTTAACAGAAATATTCTGTAAACTGAATTTATGAATGTTAAAAACAGCAGATTACTGGCAACCACAGCTGCTGGTATTTTTACGTAAAATCTAAAAATGAAAAAAAAAGAAAGAAAAACAGCTAAACAGTTTTTGTGTTACCATTGTGGAGGATAATAGCATCTCTGTTCAAGTCCAAGATGAACTGATCATATTTGATGTTATGCTGCATCTTCTTTTGTTTAAAGGTAACTGTGTAGTTACTAATGCAGTCAAAATCTGTTTGCTATATGCAATCACACATGAAAACATTATTGCATCTAAAGACTTTACATTTTTTTCTACTAAGCTATGATTTTATAAACTGAAAATTGTATTAGTTCATGAAATATTGTTATTTTTTGTAAATTTATACAGTTATATAAAACTTCCATGTTTTTCACAGAAAGATTCTGGCAACCACAGCTGCTGGTATTTTTTCGGAAATTTTACAGATATTTTACACAATAAGTGTTTGCTAATTAACACTCTCTTGGTGTTGACAATGTTAACACTTTCAAAAGTGTTATTTTTAACACTTATAGTGGTTCCCATATAAACTCTGAGGGAGTGTTAATTTTAACTCTATGGTAGTTAAATCTACTATCTAAAATTTGCTGTGTGCTTTAGCTAAAGCCAGTTTGCCCACTGTTTTTGGCCGTACAACATTTTTGGCTACTTTTCAGACATTTTTGAATGCACGTCCACGTAAACCACAAGAACCTCTTGAAGTTTATGCTGCTGAGCTCACAAATTTAGTGACTGAAGCATTTCCACAATATGATGCGGCAGCACGAAATTGTGAAATATTTCGGCGTTTTGTGACTGGTTTAGACCCATCGCTTCAACTCAAAATTCATGAGCATGGCGCTGTGACTTTAGACAATGCTTTAAAAATTGCCACTCAGTGCGAACGTGCTCAGCTGGCCATCAGTGTTGCTAACCCTTCAGCTGTTATGCCCGTGGTGTTGAACCAGCAACCACCAACTAACACAGTGACCGCAAACCATATCACTGAACTGGCATCAGCGATAGCTGAACTCCGAACTGATCTGCATGCCTTACGTCAGTCTCATCAACGACAAATGGATGAACGTGTGGACCAGCTTTCACATCGGATTTCCAGTCTGCAGGACAAGAGGACGTCTTCCACACACTCTTCACATCAGTCCTGTGCTGCTGTGGACTATGACATCACAACACGACATCGCCAGCCTGACTTGGATGATCATCATCGCCATAGAAACTGCTGCTGTACTTCACAACACACGCACGGATGTCGACAGCACCCTCAAGATGACTGCTGTCCTGCACAACGCCGCCGTGACTACCTCGAACATGAACAGGCACCCCCGACTGACAGCTTCTCCCGCCAAAGACGTTATAGCTACTCCCGTAGTTGTGAGTCACACCCTCCTTACACCACACACTATGCTGAACACACACCCCACAGGCCTTATGTTAACGCTAGGTCAGGTCGCTCGCCTTCAAGGGAGCGCCGGTCGGATTACAACCCTGAGTATGTTACCCACTATAAACGTCCAACTTCACACAGTCCACAGTATAGACACTCGAGTTATTGCAGACATAGCTCTCCGTCACCACCACCCCAGTCTCATAAGTCATCAAGATATTCTTCTTCCCCCACACGACACGTACACTTCACTGAATCTGACAGAGAGAAAGCTCCTTTCTCGCCACACCGGGGAAACGAGTAGAAGCTGTCATTGGGGACCAAATGCCAGCTTCCTCCTCAAAAGTGGTCCATTCAGATTCGGTCGTTTATAACACTCCGTCCACACCTTTTATTCAAATTGCACTGGCTGGCACTGAACTTCATGCATTAGTAGATACAGGCTCGGGTCTCTCACTTATTACAGATGACTGCCGTAAATCTATTCCAGCTTTGTCTACTCAGTCTATCAGCAGGTCGTTCGTGTTAGCGTCGTCAGTTACTGGACAGCCATTGGACATACTTGGATCTGTGACAGCTCCAATACATATTGGAGATGTCACATTTTCCCATGTTTTCCATGTAGTACGCACTGCCACTTACCCTGTAATAATAGGATGGGATTTCTTAATTGAGCACAATGTCACTGTTAACATATCACTTACGCGTTTAGAACTACATAACACTACAGTGCCCTTTTCTCCACCTCATTCACTCATTCCGGTACAAAATTTGGCTGTCACAATCGCTCAAGTGACTATCCCGCCAATGTCAGAAGTGGTAGTCCCAATATCAGTAAAAGATAAGGGTGTAGCGAATCTTTTCACTGACACATACGTGGGTTTATTGGAACCACACCCTCCTCCACTTATTACTTTAGGTGTAGCTCGAACATTGACCACTGTTCAAAAAGGGAGGGCAATAGTTCGAGTTGTGAACCCAACTAACGAACAAGTCTCTCTTGATGCTGGATGTCCATTAGGTCAGATTTTCTCTGTCACTGGCAATGCACATGATGAGTATGCATTAGTCTCAGCTGTGACTTCTAGTGAAGCTCTCCGTGGCCACCCAATGTCAGATGTGCATTTGGAGGATGGTCAACTAAACGCTGATGAGCAAGTAGAGCTTAAGAGCCTACTGACAGAATTCTCTGACATTTTTAGTGTTCATTCTCACGACTATGGCAAGACAAACTTGATCACACATAGTATTAATACAGGCAATGCAGCTCCAATAAAACTTCGTCCATATAGAACATCACCAGCTACTCAGGCTGTACTGCAACAAGAGGTGTCAAAGCTCTTGGACCACAACATCATTGAGGAGTCTCAAAGTCCATGGTCAGCCCCGGTTGTTCTTGTTCGAAAGAAGGATGGTACACACCGGTTCTGTGTTGATTATAGACGCCTCAATGATGTTACCATTAAAGACTCGCACCCTCTTCCTCGGGTGGATGACACCCTTGACAGGCTTTCTGGAGCCCGAGTGTTTAGCACAATTGACTTGACTGCCGGCTACTGGCAAATTACACTTAACCCTAGCGATAAAGAAAAGACAGCCTTTTCCACTGGTGCTGGGTTATATCAATTTTGCATGATGCCGATGGGCATCTCCAATGCACCACCCAGTTTCCAGCGGTTAATGGAACTTGTGCTTCGAGGTCTGCACTGGAGTATTTGTTTGATCTACTTAGATGATATTATCATCTACAGTGCTGATTTTTCACAACACCTACAGCACTTGCGTGAAGTTTTCCAGAGATTTCGTACAGCTGGTCTAAAACTTAAGCCATCCAAGTGAAAGTTTGCACGCTCCTCTGTTACTTTTCTTGGCCACCGTGTTTCCAGTGCCGGGATTGAGCCAGACCCATCAAACATAGATAAAGTGGGGACATGGCCAATTCCAATATCAGCCACACAGGTCAGAGCTTTTCTTGGTCTGTGTTCCTATTATCGTCGATTCATTAGTCAATTCGCTAAGACGGCTGAACCCTTGTACCATCTCACACACAAGGGAGTACCATTCACTTGGTCAGTGGAAGCAAATGAAGCTTTTCTTGTACTAAAACAGGCGCTGACTTCATCACCTATTATAGCCTTTTCAAATTTTTCGGCTCCTTTCCTTCTTTACACAGATGCTTCTCTTCATTTTGTGGGCTCTGTCCTTTCCCAAAAGAAAGAAGGAAAAGAGCATGTAATTGCATACGCCAGTCATGTCTTGTCTGCTGCGGAAAGAAAATGGTCAACATTTGACAGAGAATTGTATGCCAATGTTTGGTCAGTTCGCCACTTCAGGCACTATCTTGCTTGTCACCCATTCACTATCATAACGGATCACAAGCCGCTGGTCGGTCTTAAGAAACTTCCTCTTGATCATGATCCTACGGGTAGGCGAGCTCATTGGGCCTTAGAATTAGACTTATATGATTGGCATGTCATTCATCGAGAGGGAGCTAAACACTTTAATGCAGATGCTATGTCCAGGCGGCCAGATAATAATCCTGTAGACTCTGACAGTTACATTCAGGGCAACATGTCCACCTTTTCGGTAGCAACTCAGACCACATTAGCACCCTTGCAAGCAAGGACGGCTTCAGCTCACACCCAAACTTTGCAGATGAATAAAGATGTGCTTTTGCCGACAACCATTTCAGGTAACACAACAGCAAATCTCGTTCTAATTCAGAGTGATTGGAATGTGATAGAAAAGCAAAAGTTAGATCCAAATTTAGCTGTTGTTTTTACTTGGATGGAAAAAGGGCATAGACCACCCTTGTGGAGATTACATGAGGCTTCCCCATACCTCAGAAAACTGTGGACACAGTTTAGTCGACTTATTATCCACAATGGTGTGTTATGCAGACACTTGTGTAACTCTTTTAGAGATGATACCTTTCAGGTGGTACAATCATTGGACAGAGCTATGCGGTCCTTTTATTGGCCTTATATGTCTTCAGACATAGCCAAACATTGCTCCCAATGTACGGCTTGCCAATCACGGCGTTCTCCTGTGCCCAGGCTGCAGGCACCACTCATTCCTATTACTCCTGAGCGTCCATTCCAAATAGTGGCGGCAGGCATAACAGAGTTGCCTGTTTCCACTAAGGGTAATCGTTATGCCCTAGTAATGATGGACCTATTTACCAAGTTTGTCAATCTCTACCCACTAAAAGATCAGACAGCTCACTCAGTGGCAGTTTTCATTTTTGACCACTATATACCACAGCATGGTGTCCCTGAGGCCCTACACTCGGATCAGGGCAGGCAGTTTGAATCAGACCTAATAAAGCACCTTTGTAACTTGCTGTCAATCAAAAAGCTTCATACATCCCCTTATCATGCGCAGTGTGATGGAGCTGTAGAGCGTTTTAATTGCACGTTAAAAGGTGAACTTTCTAAGTGTTTATTTGATTCGGGTTCAGAGTGGGATGAGTATCTCCCACAGGTTGCGTTGGCTTACAACACCACCAAGCACACTAGCACTGGGCTAACACCTTTCTTTCTAGCCCATGGCAGAGAGGCCCGTGTTCCTATAGACACACTACTTCAGGACAATAATGCTTCCTGTTCAGCAACAGCTGGTACACCCGCAGCATATGCTAACAAAGTGCGTAAAAGACTAGCATGTGCTTATCGTTCTGCGATAGCTTTCCGAGATAAGGCTCAAGAACAACAACGCCTGAACTATGATCGTCATTTGAAGTACACTCCGTATAACAGGGGTGACTTGGTTTTAGTGAATGACCCTGCACAACGCCACAACAAACTGCATCCACGATGATGGCCCAGATAGAAAATTTTAATATTTTAGATATTTCTTAGCAAAAGATCTTAATTATTGTGTAAAAATAAGTAAGCTTTATTTGTATCCACACACTTTTTTTTCCAACATAAACTTTATTTAAAATAAAAACCAATTAACAAATGCTTTTAAAGTTTTAAAAACTATAACAAAATAAATTTATGCACAACAATCTGTCCAGGTCGATGTCCTCAGCAGTGAATACATGGAGCATGTTTAAATGTTATTGTAAGGAAAATGATTAAAGCATTATAATAAATAGAGTTAAAATGACCTTTTTGAATAAAAAGTTGAAAGTTTTATTGAGATGGATTGTTGGTGATTGTGTGGGTTTTGACCAGATTGGGTAACAAAACATGAACAAAGGAAAATGAAGACTTGTTTGTAAAAGATTTAAGACCTACAACAAAATATTTCAGTAAATTTAAGATTTTTTAAGGCCTAAAATTTGGATTTTGGAATTCAAGACATTTTAAGACTCCGCAGAAGCCCTGTTTAAACACAATAGCCCTGGTAAATAGTTATTATAATAATGATGTAATTCTAGATACTGTCTGTGAGAACTAGTAACAACTACTAGAATCAAGTTTAAAGCCATAAAGAAGTCGGAATTGTGATCAACGTTACATATGCAAATGTAAAGTACTAAGTCAACACTATCACTGTAATAGCAGATATCTTCTATGAGAATACTGTAGGTCTAATATCTTCAGCTCGGTTAAACTTTTTTTTTATATAGCGCCTTTGCTCAAGAACGATTTACAAACAG
The DNA here is from genome assembly GCF_052040795.2 of Danio rerio. Lineage (NCBI taxonomy): Eukaryota > Metazoa > Chordata > Actinopteri > Cypriniformes > Danionidae > Danio > Danio rerio. Next base: position 56,136,158 of record NC_141024.2, read on the forward strand.
TAGAAGAACGTGAAATGCTATAACCTTAGAAGAGAAAATGGGAGACTAATAATATATAAAATAATGACAAAGGCCAAGAACAAGTAACAGTAAAGAAACTCATTCTGTCTTTCAATGTGTGCTTATGTGCATTTAGGAGAACTAGGCAGCACACTCAGGGCTGCAAGATTTAATTTAGTATTCTTATTATTAAATTATATCTGAATGAGGATCAGATGCCTGAGTTGGTCTTTGAGAATGAAAATCAACCTGTTTGTTCCTGCAGATCTTCCTGTTTGACTGTGAATGTTTCTTCAATCTTCACATCTTCACTCTCCTCTTTAATAAACGCCATCTTTATAACAGTGTGGAGATCAGTCGCTTCAGCAGGAGTTTTTCTCTGTGTTTAGACACTTTATCCTGTTTAAAATTAACAAAACAATAAAAATGTCCTGTTTAAAATAAATAAAACAATGAACAAAATAACTTCTCAACACTTGCTTCAAAAGAGTAAGTCTGAGCTAGAAACAATAGCCAAGAATGAGCTGATTAAAACTAGTAACGTAACTACTTTTCTTATATATAGTGATGTATACTTAGATTGGAATGACATTATGCCATTTGATAAATCAAACCTTCATTAAAACACTTTTTACTCAAATTTCTGTTGTTCAAACAATAGCCCTCACTACTGTGAGTAAAATAGTATTACGTTGTATAAAGGGTTAAAATAATGTTGTCAACAGCAGGTACAAAATTAAGCACTGAATGAAAACTGAAACTTTAATCAATCTGTTTATATAAGTGTAAACGCTTTAAAACAAACCTTTCTCCAGTCAAATAACAGTGCGGGAGCGGCGCAGCCTGAACTTAAGACTTAGCCTGAGCGTTAGCCTGCCCTGGACCAGGTTAGTTTCAACATAAGCTGCCAGGGTAACTAAGTTTGAACTATTGTAAATTTGATTTTTGAAACAGAATCTGCCATTAATAAACCTGACTTACCAAAATAAGCCTGGCTTTTTCTGTAAGCTAGTTTTATGGAATATCCCCCTGTTCTCTCTTCCCTCTGGTAATCTTATCCCCTCCATTCGTACATCATTTTATTTATTTATTTTTTGTTTGTTTTCATACTTCTTTCTACATTTTGCGTTCCACACTTGTATCCGGTAGGTGGCCTCAGAAGAAGACTTTTATTATGGCCTGTCGTGTGACGTCATGAGGCTGCGCCGCTACTGCGCTGTGATTCAACTGGAGAAAGGTTTGTTTTAAAGCTTTTACACAGATATAAACGGATTGATTAATGTTTCAGATTTTCACCAGATGCTAAATGATATACCTGCTGTTGACATAGAGGTAAAGTAGGTTTTATATTCGCACATTCGTTCATTTAGAAGTCTCTATTAGCATGCAAGTGTGACTTCTAAACAACATTAACACTGTTTATTTGACTGTGAACAATGTTGTACTTTGATAGTCATTGACTGCTAATATGATTTCGCTATTTAGAGTTTGTAAATAATACTTTCATGAAGTTATTATTACGGGGAAAGTCCAAATGTGTGAATATAAATCCAACTTTACCTCTATGTTGTTGACAATATTATTTACACCTTTATACAATAGAGGTAAAGTTGGTTTTATATTCCCACATTCGTTAATTTAGAAGTCTCTGTATTGTTTACCATGTTACTTTAAATATTCAATTGGAATTAGCATGCAAGTATGACTTCTAAACAACATTAACACTGTTTATTTGACTGTGAACAATGTTGTACTTTGATAGTTTGTAATAAGTGTCTTAATGAAGGTTTAATTTAATAAATAGCATAATGACATTACATTCTAAGTAAACATCACTATATAAGAAATGGAGTAACATAGTATTATTCAGCTAATTTGTGGCTATTGTATCTTGCTCGGACTTACTCTTTTACCTGATTTCTGTTGAAAACAAATGTTGAAGAGAAGTTATTTTGTTTCTCTTCATTGTTTTATTCATTTTCAACAGGACATTTTTATTGTTTTGTTAATTTTAAACAGAATAAAGTGTCCAAACACAGAGAAAAACTCCTGCTGAAGCGACTGATCTCCACACTGTTATAAAGATGGCATTTATTAAAGAGGAGAGTGAAGATGTGAAGATTGAAGAAACATTCACAGTCAAACAGGAAGATCTGCAGGAACAAACAGGTTGGTTTTCATACTGATATATTTTTTATAATAAGAATACTAAATTAAGCCTTGAGTGTGCTGCCTAGTTCTCCTAAATGCACATAAGCACTCATTGAAAGACAGGAATAAGATTCTTTTGTTACTTGTTCTCGTGTCTTTTGTCATTCATTTTATGTATTATTAGTCTCCCATTTTCTCTACCTTCTTAAGGTTATTGCGCTTCTTGTTCTCCTACTGTTTGTAAAGCGTCCTTGAGCACTTGCGATATATAAATAAAAACAATAAATAAAAAAGTTTAACCAAGCTGAATATATTTGACCTACAGTATTCTCATAGAAGATATCTGCTATTACAGTGGTAGTGTTGGCTTAGTACTTTCCATACGTCATGTTGATCACAATTCCCCTTTTTTGTCAACTTCTTTAATGGGTTTAAAGTAGGGCTGTAACGATACACCAAACCCACGATTCGGTTCGTATCACAATTTTTGACCCACGATTCAGTTCGTATCACAATTTTTTTTTTTTTCGTGTGGGGTGGGGAAAAAAAAGATTTTTAAAACTTTTTTTTATTAAATAACATTTGGTTTATGTTTAAATAACATAAACTAAACATCAAAGAACAATATTAACTATGCAAATTATTAACAATATAAATAGCCATATATAAAATAAATAAATAGTCAAAGCTATATCACTTTTGTTTTCTTTGTAACAAAATACTGTTAAAAAATCAAACAGAACAGAACTCCATTGTGTAGATGGTTCAAGCATGTTGAAAATTCTTTTTCAATCAAGTTCTCTTACATAGAAAAAGTAAATTAAATGGCTACTAGGGATGCTCATTTCGTTAATTTTGCTAACCGACAAATGCTGCTCATTAATCGGTTATTAACGGTTATCTGGTCAGATTACTATTAATTTTATATTAAACAAATTGACGTGTCTATTTTGTGTCTGACACATTAAATATTGCATTTTAAATACTGATTTATTTTTATATGTTAGCATATTAATAACAGAACAGAACAACAGAGCATTTTCACGCACATGCAGTGTTTAGCACAGAAGAGCAGAATAATCTAAATAAAATGAATAAAATAAATAGGACTGCCCTAAATTATTTTCACTTAAATAATTAATTTATATTACAAAACGAAAATACTGACTGATTCTTTTTAATAACCGGCATAGGCTTTTTTTCCCAATCATATGTTTTTTTCTTCCGTCAAATAAAATAGCAGACTTCCTCAAATTGCCCGCTTTACGGAAAATATGCATTTATTTAATGCTCCGCTGTTATTATTATAATAACAAAACCTTTTACATTTTTAATAGAAATTATTTTAAAGAATATGTCCTGATATAGCCTATGGTTTCCTCTCTCTCCCTCGCAGTTCAAGTGCGCTCGCTGCATGATGAAAAGACAACAACGTGTGCATATGTAGACTTTTTGTAAACAGTTTTGTTGTTTAAATATGATATTGCATTAATGTGCATAAATGCCTTATAAGCTGTAAAATAAAAAGTAAAGCCTATTTGTTGCGTTTATTACGCAGATCCAGGTCAACATAAGCGCTTCAGCATCAACACGTCTGTATCAAACAGCAATATTCTTCTTCCATTTTGCTTCTTTGGCAAATCTGTCTGTAGGCACGGGTTACACATTATCGTCCCGCAAATTAAGTATGCCTTGCAGTTAAACAAGGGGCGAAAACGAGGCGCACCTTACTGCCTTTATGTTGACAAGGAAAAAAAAGAGGCGCGATCCTCTTATGAAATGACTGAATCAGCTGGGTATCGATTGTGCAAAAGTGTTGCTGTCTGTGTTGTTGTAATTGTAATATTTAATACTATTGTGATACTCATGATTTGTACATTCATACAGCTCTGGATAACTTAAAACAGCGATTAGACCTTCAGAGCGGCATTAATGCGTCCTGAAGTAAAGCGAAACTGCTATAAACTCCAGCAAGATAGAGTGATTATATGCAGAGCCATATACCTTTATCTCTAAATAAAGTATAACTATAGAAACTGTGTTCATCTTAACTGAAAGCCTCGTCGTGTTTTCTGACCTCACGCATTGCGCAACTGTCAGTCAACACTCCCAAATGTTCAAACAGAAAGCGCACAGCACGGTTACAGAAAAGTTAGCGCTGTTACCTGACATCTGGTGAACGCCCATCCCTCTCTGCGCAGCCACATTAACAGTGTGAGCAAATCATCGTAAAATCCGGGCGCTTTGACAGCATTGGCAATGTTTCTGGCGTTGTCGGTTGTCAAGCGGGGTTAAGTTGGTTTTGTTTTTGATATTCCTGACACATTCAGACGGTCCCTTACTAAGAGCTCCGTGCGAGCTCTCCTGGCTAAATATTGCAAGGGCTTAAACGGAGCAGTGCTCGTAATGTCGAACGAAAAAAGTGTTAATTAGCTCAACTTTTGCAGGCACGCATGACGTTATTGGAAAGGTAGTCACGGGGTGTGTCGCGATTTTCCCTTATCACACCGCGACACAGGATCGTAGATCTGAGTGTCGCGATTTTGATTTCATATCGTGTATCGTTACAGCCCTAGTTTAAAGTTGTTTCTAGTAGTTGTTTCTAGTTCTCACAGATAGTATCTGAATTAGAATCTGAGTGGGTTTCCTACGGGTGCTCCGGTTTTCCCCACAAATCCAAAGACATGTGGCACAGGCGATTTGGGTAGGCTAAATTGTCCATGGTGTGTGTGTGTGTGTATAGGTGTTCCCCAGAGTTGGGTTGCAGCTGGAAGGGCATCTGCTGTGTAAAAAACAAATGCTGGACAAGTTTGCGGTTCATTCCTTTGTGGCGAACTCAGATTAATAAAGGTACTAAGCTGAAAAGAAAATGAATGAATAAATGTTTTGTATTATTAAATGTATTAAAATACTTTTTTATAGGACAAATACAAAATCTGGGATATTTGAAAAATTCCTTAGCCTTTAGCCTTTTATGTGTCTAAAATTTCATTCATAATGGTCGTAAAAGTCTTAAATTTAACTTGGTAAAACCTGCAGAAACCCTGGTTTAAAGTATATCAAAAAACGTGGATGTCCCAATATTAAACATGCTAAATGAAATGGACACTAAAGTAATTAATTATTATAAAACATTGTACAGTATTCTAAACTATATTGATGTTGCTGTAGGACGACATGAGACAAAAAAAAAACATTATACTGGAACAATAACGTTCAGCATTGCCAGTGGTGGATTTAGGCATGGGCAATATGGGCGAACATGGGCAACATGGCGAGATGGTGCAAAAAAAAAAAAAACATCCCCTAGTAAAAGCATTGAGATACGATTACTATGCAAGTGTATTAAAGGTGCAGTAGGTGATCTTCCACAATGCTAACAGCTTAGCATAAATCTCTGAATCACAGCCCCTCTCCTGCCGTCTAGAGCCACACCTCCTTAATACGAGCACAGCAAAAGAACCCTCTCTTATGCAAGACTAGTGCTTATCCGGCGGCGTGCAAGCCAAACTGACATGCTATTTCAGAGTGAATATTAGTTGCATGGTAAACAATAGGCGGAATAGTGCTATTTACTTGTGTTTTGTTGTTAAACTAATTCAAATCTACATTATATATACTGTAAAAGGTCCCTTATGAAACTGAAAAAAGTCTTATCAATCTTTCACCGGAAGATTGTAGTGGTTGAACAACACTTCTGTGAAGATATAACCCATTTGTAACAACAACAACAACATCTAACGTTACATCAGCTTTGCGTGATGCTAAAACAGTATTAAAACAGAACATTACCTGTCTAAGAGAAATCCGTCAGCCATTGTGTCATCCTTTCTCCAGCGTGCAAAGGTAACCAATATTAATTCAGATTTTTAAAAAGTTTTGATTCAGCAGGTTTTTACCGATTGCATGCTCATTCTCTCTCGTGAATACGCTGCACAAACAGCGGTCCAACGGAGCTGCGTACAAAAGGCTGCGGATTTGTTCAAATCTGCATTTGCTGACCGACAGTCTGAGCTACTCATCGGAATTATGAGAGATGTCGGCCGACTCTATTTAAGTGAAGTTTCATAAACTAATTTCGAGAGGAGCACGTGATATGATTGTGCACCGCTGGCCACTCATCCGTAATCAGTAATAATCCAATCAGAATGATCCTAGCTTAGTATAAATGGATCACTTTCTCCCCATTGCACTATCTTCATTTTGGAAGAATGCTTCCCGCTACAAACACTCCAGCATTTAAACTACGCTTCAGCATCATTCAACCTTCTGGCATGGAAGAACAAACAAACAATCAACAACAACAACAACAACTTCTCCAACCAGAACCCCGCTCTCCCCAAAACTCCAGCAGCTGCCTCGCCAGCAATCAAGCCAGAATCCCCGCAAGAATCCGGAATATCAACTCTTCCATCTTCTACTTGATCTGCCGCTCACTACACAAGCCACAACTTCGTCCAAACTTATGACGCTGGCGATTCAAGCCACCGGAATGAAGCCGAACTCACGGATCACCTAACGTTAGCGGTCCACTTTCGGTAACGTGCATGCTTAAAGGGAAGTCTGGCGAGATCAGCGTGAATAGAAGGCTTTAAATGAAGAACTCACCTCTCAGCCTCCCGCTGGTCAGCAGATCCATAACATTCTGACAGCTGAAATAGTTCAAAGGCAAATGACCAGGCAATCTAATCCATAAATATTATTCCATAACACCTTCATTCGTCGATATACATCAATGAAAAGGTGCACTGATATCCAAACCAGCTGCTGGTGAGAGTGGAGCCATACTTTCACGCATAAACATTGTAGCGATCTGATCTACAAAATGGCCGCCGGCCTTTGCACTCTGAACTTTTGACCGTGACTCCAAGGAGCCAATAGCTTAAAGGAGAAGTATCACCATCCAATGAGCTTTCCAAAACTGGAGACGGTCCCGCCTTCTCTCCCGACAAATTCATGAATGGACTGCGTGCAGAGACTTTGATTCTGGCCAAATAATCATGTTGAGATTACAGACATGTTACTTATCATGGATGGAGTAAAGCCATGATAAACATTACATTCACACAGTTCCTATTAAGTGGCAAAATCATTTTTTAAGTTTGATGTAGGCAGTTGATATATTTACATTTTATTAATAATTATATATACATATATTAAAACAAAAAAAAATCTGAAATGAGTATTACCCAGCAAGTGATAGACAACCTACACATCAAGCAGTAACCCTTTTGTATCGTGCCAATTTTGACTCTCATATCAATACACCTGAATGTCAGTCAGTTTATAATGACAGTAAGAAAACAATTTCCTGCTCGACTGCAACAAACAAGAGGAGGACATTTCTGGCCATGGAGTAGCTTTTCATACTTATACTTTGTGTTAAATACATTCGAGTTTTAAAAACTTCTATATCAGTAAGGGGTTTAAACTCCACTCCATCATCATCTCACCAGCTCTCCAAGAGGTTTCTGGACTTCCAGCATAGAAACGCCCCATACGCTCAGTTCTCCTTCTAATTACCACCCTGCAGGAGGACAAATGCCCACTTCTACAACCCTGGCACATTGTGTCATTAAGTATTGGAACATGCATTAACAAAGGCGCTTCCATTCACAATCATCCATACACTTATGAAGACTCCTCCCTTCGAATATCAGCCAATACAATTAATCATGTCTGCTGTTCATGTGCCATGTTGCTAAGATTTCATTTCTAATTCTCTCTTGTTTTCCATTTTAGAGTTCAAGACTGCCAGCTCCTGAAACTGCCCTCATTCAACCCATCACACTCTTCATCCATTCCTAATGCATTTACACTCTTCGCAAAGATACTTCTGCCTATACAGCCCACACCCTTGATACCATATTCACATATCCCCCCCCCATTTACTCTTCATATCACTATTGACAATATTTAGCACTCATAACGCTCCAATGCTGACTATCATTTGTACTTCCGCTATAGCAGAGTCGCTCCGCCGAGCCTCATTCTCCTTCTGCAACCCCCCCCCCCCCTCTTCTTCCCATTTATAGATGACACAACCGCCCTGTCACACGATTCTGATTTAAGAGATGCTTATAGCAGTTCTTTGCTCCACAGGTATCCCCCAGATCAGCTCTCAGTCACTCTTACACAGGGTGTCTCCGGAGTATCAGAAGGTGTTGGGGGCTGATAAGTCAATAGAGAGGAGTTTGAGGGCTTAAAGTATTAGAAAGTCTTAGATTCCTTTACAAGGTAATACATTTATTGTTGAACAAGGTATCATTGTATGCTAAAGTTTGACTGTATTCAAGCCGTGAATATCAGGATACTAGGTAGTTACGTAATCAGTAAAATTCTACTAAGGTTTGACAGCTTGCCGCTTGTTTACTGCAACACTATCAGTCTGCAGCTCTATAGGTGACAACCTGTCGAATCGGCTAGATTTTAATATACATGTGTCTGTATTCGAATGTTTAGTTGGATTCATTTGTTACATTTTAATATTTAGTAAATATTCCGTAAGATAAATCTCGCCAGCTTTTTTGATTGAAAATGGTGATAAGGTCTTTAAATGTGTGGGAAAAGTATTAAAGGTGTTAAATTACTTCTCTTATTCCTGTATACTATGTTTCAGAATATGAGCAGCCATCACAGAAGTACAAAGGGCAGCAACAAATCCAGATCCTAGAAAGGTGGTCACCTGATGCCTTCAAGACATGCGTCCTAGCCACTGGCCCCCCAAAGAAGCCCAGATGGCTCTTGTCAGCCATAATCCCACATCCACTCAAGGGCGAGGGTGTGACCCAGCCACCTTCTTCTTTTTCTTCCTTCTAGCCTGAGTAACACTCAGTTTCCTCCCCCAGCCACATAGGTAATTGGAGTTTCATCCAAGCCCCCCGTCACCCCGCCACCCTGGCCGTTTCCGCTGGAGTCTTCACAGCCCCCTCCCATTTCCCGACTCCTGCCGGACCCTGCCCCCCCTAAAGCTCTGACTTCCGCAGAAGTGTTACCCCGAGCTACGACCCCCGCAGGGGTCGTCTCACCGTCCCTTCCAGGCCTTAGCAATCTTTATTTATATATATATATATCTATATACACCTGTACATAGATATATATTTATAATAGCGCTGTCACTCCCCCGCTCCATCTCCTAACGGAGTGTTCCTCGAGCACCTAACTTATCCCGTCACCCTCTAACAGGAGTCTTCACTGTCCAAATCCCCTTTCCCAGACTCCTGCTAGAGTAGGCCAGCTTGCCCTGTTCCCCGGGCGCCGACCCCCGCAGGGGTCAGTCACTGCCCCCCCCAGGCCACTGAAACTCATTATATATGTATATCTATGGACTTTCGTTTATAGATATATATTTATATAGAGCGCTGTCACTCCCCGCTCCATCTCCAGTCGGAGTGTTCCACGAGCATCGACTCCAGCAAGAGTCTGGCCAATCTTGCCACTCACCCTCTAGCAGAAATCTCCACCGCCCAAATCACACTTCACGATTTCTGCTAGAGATGGCAAAATAAAAAATTGCTGCACCCAACTCCCGCAGCGCCCATTCTGACTCAGAAGTCTCCTAATCACCCCCTCCAGGCCTTAGATTATCCCATTATATATATATATATTTATATACTCTCTCATATATACATATATATTTATATATAGCGCTGCCACTTCCCTGCTCTATCTCTGTTTGGAGTGTTCCTCGAGCATTTTTGACTCTTAATGAGCCAACCCCGCCCACCCCTTATGGCCCCCCTTCACTAGTCTCCACCCAACCCCCTCCCCTGCTCTGGCTTCCACAGGAGTCAGTTTCAAACTTTGCTCCAACTGGAGCCCGCTACTCTTTCTTCATTCCTTAATTACTATATCCAGCAGCCGGATATAGTAAAAACTTTCTAGCTTTTGGGGGAAATTCTTTGAAATACTCGGCTGCTGTCCCGAGCTAGAGGCATTTTTTGGGGAGCGATCGAGACCTACCTGATCTCGGTTCTCCTGATATGCTTCTAGACCGGGCGGGAGCCCTGGGCTCAAATATCTCCGAGCTCAGGGTTCTCTCCCGGGACAGCATGCCAAACCTGCTATAAGTGCCAAGCATATCTAAGTGGGAACTCTTGAAGTGAAGTTTCATAAACTAATTTCGAGAGGAGCACGTGATATGATTGTGCACCGCTGGCCACTCATCCATAATCAGTAATAATCCAATCAGAATGATCCTAGCTTAGTATAAATGGATCACTTTCTCACTTTTTTTTTTTTTTTTTTATCTTCATTTTGGAAGAATCCCCCCTTCCACCCCATCTCCTCCTTTTTCTCCCCTTCTAAATGGGGAGCGATCGAGACCTACCTGATCTCGGTTCTCCTGATATGCTTCTAGACCGGGCGGGAGCCCTGGGCTCAAATATCTCCGAGCTCAGGGTTCTCTCCCGGGACAGCATGCCAAACCTGCTATAAGTGCCAAGCATATCTAAGTGGGAACTCTTGAATGTGTCATTTTAAGGGCGTGTACACAGCTTGCTGTTTTACATTTACATTTAGTCATTTAGCAGACGCTTTTATCCAAAGCGACTAACAAATGAGGACAAGGAAGCAATTTTCACAACTATAAGAGCAACAATAAATAAGTGCTGTAGGCAAGTTTCAGGTCTGTAAAGTCTAAGAAGGAAAGCATTAGTAATGTAAGAATTTTTTTTTTTTTGAGTACAGTTAGTGGTATAGCTAGAGGCAATTGCAGATTAGGAAGTGAAGAGGAGACTAAATAGTTGAGTTTTTAGTTGTTTCTTGAAGACAGCAAGTGACTCTGCCGTTCTGTTGCAGTTAGGGAGTTCATTCCACCAACTGGGCAGATTGAATGCGAGAGTTCAGGAAAGTGATTACTTCCCTCTTTGGGATGGAACCTCGAGGCGACGTTTATTCACAGAACGCAAGTTTCTTGAGGGCATATAAATCTGCAGAAGTGAGAGCAGATAAGAGGGAGCAAAGCCAGAGGTTGCTTTGTAGGCAAACATCAGAGCTTTGAATTTGATGCGAGCAGCAACTGGCAGCCAATGCAAACGAGTGAGTAGCGGAGTGACATGTGCTCTTTTCAATTCATTAAAGACCACTCATGCTGCTGCGTTCTGGAGTAGCTGAAGGGGCGTGTTGCTTCGCATGAAAATTAGTTTCAAATTCAGTCGGTCGGTGAGTAAATGAATATGATGAATGAGAACACTCAGGCATGTGCGTATAGACATACAATGTAATGTTGTACAGTAACGTGTCAATTGTTTGTTTCAGTTGTCTTTATTTGAATGGTTTCGTGAGGATGTGATGGTGTGCTTTATCTGGCTGATTCCCGCTGAAGTGGGTGGGTTGTGTGACGTTTGATTCGGGGGATGTTATGGGGCGGGGTTTGCGTGACGTGCTGCGAGCTACTAGCCCGACAGTGGAAACGCAGCATGATTTCGGCCTCACTGCTTAACCTCCTGGGCAATTGCCCCGGCTCGTCCTGGCTCGCACTGGCCTCAGCTCACAGCCTAGAAATCCAATGCACTATCCATTGCACCACAGAGCTCCTGCCTCTAGCACTGTTGCACAGAAAGCAATTTTTGGTACTCTCTGGCCCATAAAAGCACAACTCACTGCAGATAAGGTACTGCTGGGATTCATACATAGGATCTTCTGTTTACTAGACAGGTGTTTTGACCAACTAAGCCACAAAATCAGACAGGGGATAATTGTTTAATCGAAAAAAGAAACGGTAAAAACGGTAGCACTGCATGTTTGAATGTCTAGACTTAAAAATTTTAAAGTCCAATTGGTTACGCATCACCATACCATGCTATATAATGCCATCGTCCAAAACCCTCTTAATAATACAATATTAAAATTGTTTTATTATTCAATATATAATCAAGGTTTCCCTTCTTAAACCAATTAACTTCTCTCTATAAAGCTTCAAAAATTGCAACAAATGAACACTCCAATGAAACAATGTACAAATAAAATAAAAAAGAAAATAAAACATTTACTTAAAACATTTCAAATTTTCCCAAAAGTCCAGTACAGGTGATGAACACTCAAAAAGATTCTTTTGCAAAACAACTAGGTTGCAAATTCAGTTCTAGAGATCCAGGATGTTGCATTTGTGAGTGTGTTGTAAATTAACACTCCTACCATGACACTGAATAGGTTTCACTTTGTATCTTTCCAACAGGTGTATCCAAAAAATCCACTTAATGGGAGGCTCGCCAGTCCAACTCCACAATTAGACACGCACCGATGGAAGTTGAGACAATCCAAATCCAGAAAAGAGTTCACACTTCAATTAATTTGAATGCAGAGCAGATCACATTCAGCAACTGACTTCAATAGAACATCTCACCGATGAAAAACCAGAAGATGCACAAGCAAACAAAGGAGGGAAAAAAAAACCATTAGCATTTTACAGTGTATGCATTATCTCAGCTTAACACATTTGTAAATAAACAGCAATAATAAATGACCATGTATATGCTTCTCTCTGCTGAATTTCTGTGTTTTTCCTATTTCTTTCTCCTATTTGGCATTTTCTTTTTACAAATGACAGCATTTTACTTAAACTCTCTCACTTAAACTTTACACAATCACTTGTATATTACTGTGTATAATACTGTGTTTTTACTAGACCAAACAAATGGTTAATTGATGAAACACATTTTTGACACTAGTTTAAATCATGTTATAACTAAAACAATAAAAAAAAAAAAAAAAAACCACTAACTCACCAAGAAAATCATTCAAAATCAAAGTGAAAAGCCAGGAAAACTCCAGGTGGCACTCGTGTGCAGATTTCACTCACAGATACAAATCTTGTTTTTTTCTCTCAATCCTTCATTAAAAATATATGATAGAAATCATTTCAGCATCTTATTAATGGTCAATTTTTACAGTTAATACGCATTTAAAACATTAAAAGATATAAATCTAATAGTTTTCTACTGTTATTAATTTAAAAACTTACATCTCTGCATTCCCTTGCGAACACTGAATCACCATATCAACGGTAAACACAAGCTAACAGACAAGAGAGATTTGTTATTAGCCCCTTTCACACTTACAGACCTTTCCGGAAAATTACCGACAATTTTCCGGAAAGGTTGTATGTGTAAACAGGTCCTTTTTTAAAATACCGGTAAATTCGTTCTGGCTATTTTCCGGAAAGAGACGTTGTAACATTACCGGTAATTTGCCAGAATGCTGTGCTGTGTGAATGCAGACAGAAGATTGCCGGAAAGAGCGTCTGCACGTCTAGAACGTGTTGACGTGAGACGTCTGCTTTAGCCAATCAGAACAGTCAGACGCGTTTACGTCCGCGCGGTTTATGAGAATAAAAGCCTTTGAATATTTTCCCAGACGCATTTAGCGGTTAGAAGTTAGTCAGATAATGTTTATATGTTCATCTTAATGCCAACTGTGTAAATAATAATAGATAAGTTGCTTATGATAAGTCGTTGTTTGTTTACCTTCAAGCTTTGCGTGTGCCTGTGAAACAGCCTGTGAGAGCCAGCACACGCACATATTATGAACATCTCGACATGCGAAAGTGATCCTCCATATGTTTTCATTGAAGTTGTTAACAATACTGATCATCCACAGAGTTTGTAATGTAGTCAAATGTTTACAAATACAAGCGCAGCCGTTTGAGGCTCATTTGTGGTGAAAGATGTCAGAATTTACCGGTATTTTGGAATGGATGTGTGAACGGTCTTTTCCGGAAAAATTCCGTAACGTCCTTGCCTGTGTGAACAGCGCTTTTTTGAATATACCGGTAAAGTCGTTCCGGAAATTTTCCGGATATTTACCGGTATCACTTTGTGCAAGGGGCTATTGTTTGTAAATCTGATTTGCTGCTATAGTGTAAGGCACGATGATGTTATTCTAAAGCACTATTCCCTTGAATGCTGTATAATACTCTATTATGAATTGTTTATATAAATAAATAATTTTAATATATATTATTTAATCGAGTATTCTGCCAATGTTTTTTTTTCATATTTAGAAGGGTATTTCTATTTGCTCTATTGCTGTGTACTACCCACTAGTAAACTGGGTTACAATTGACTATATAAAAATCAGTTGACATTATTAAGGCATTTATTGGGTACAATTGCTACTTTTTACTGTCATTCGTTGTGTTTTGGTCATTATCAATGCACTGTCACTTAAATTGAGCGCGAGCAGCTCGTCAAAAATAGACCCGGCGCCGAAACTATCGCTGCACTGCTGCTTCAGCGACGCTCACGCCTCGCTCTGACGCGCTGCTGTTGCGTGCAGTATGAAAGCTCTAATCTGTTAACATGGACGCCGAAAAAATACGCGCTGCTGGCGCTTGCGGTTTGAAACAGCCGTTAGTCTTAACACTAAAAGAAAAAAACTGTGGATACGATACTTCCAAACGCAGTTTCATCTAAGACAGTGGGGGGAAGCAAAATTTACTATGCTTTCAACTCAGTTACTTTGCACATGCATAAAGAGGCTCTTGTATGACAAATCCAAAAGGTGTGATCTTAACAATAGGTGGCGGTCACTTTTGCCCTAAACCACAGGTTGCCTTCGAGTCATTCCTTAAGTCCACTCGGCCTTGCACCGTTTTATAATCTTCCTTATTTAAAACAGCTCAATTAAGTCATCGGCTTCATTGTAGAGTACCCCTAGTATCTGAGCCTGCACTGCGCAATGAAAGAAAGAAGCAAAACGGGATGGACAGATGCCTAAAATGTTAGAAACGCACCACACCTTAAGTCAGTGAAGAAAAGGGTCAAACCTTGACACTCTTGTGGGACTCGAACCTACAACCTTTGAATGGCTCAGCTCACAGCCTAGAGGTCCAATGCACCATCCATTGCACCACAGAGACTGCACCAAAAAGCACTTTTTGGGACTCTCTGGTCCATGAAAGAACAGCCAACTCCAGACAAAGTACTGCTGGGATTTAAACTCAGGATCTCCTGTTTACTAGACAGGCGCTTTGACCAACTAAGCCACAGGGTCAAACGATGTTGACAAGGGCTAATTGTTTAATCGAAAAAAGAAAAAAAAAACTAACAATGGTAGCGCTGCATGTGTGAATGTCTGGACTTGAAATATTAAAGTCCAATTGGTTAGGCATTACCACATTATGCTATATAAAGCCATCGTCTAAAGTCCTCTTAAACGTGTAGCGTTCTTAAGGATTTGAGTTTTGTTTAGAAACCGACTGCTAAACATCCCGCTGCGTAAACACTCGTAACTCTTAAGAAAAAGCAACGCTGGCACATATACATTAGGCACTGCTGGGACTTGAACCCAGGATCTCCTGTTTACGAGACAGGCGCTTTGACCAACTAAGCCACAGCACCAAAGCTGAAAAGAAGGCAAGACGGTTTTGCACACAGAGACTAAAAAAAGACAGCAAGTCTAAAATGGCAATCAAAGAGGTTGTTTAAGTCTATTTGTCGCACTATTCATTAGGCCTCAAAGCTATACAATTTTATTATGCATTCCGGTAAGCTCTATAAAACTAGCGCATTCACCACCTGGATCAATTTAGCCCTGGATCAATTTAGCCCAGGATCATTCAAGCCCAGGATCTCCTGTTTACAAGAGAGGCACTTCGACCAGCTAAGCCACAGCACCACAATGAATGACTGTAAGAGACATTTGCCCGATAACAAAAAACGAAGAAGAACAAACCAATACACAACAAAAACCAGCATGTCAGGATGCAGAAAATGCCGACAAGATGGACGTGGTCTTTTAGAGTCCGGATGATTATGTCTCAAACCTGACCAGTAACCTGGCCTCTTTTCAAGATCAAAGCAAAAAATGCATTAATTTATTTTTATTTAATCTACCCTTAATCATGTGTCAGGTGTTTTTTGGAATCTCCAGTTTCATTACATCCAAACCCAGATTCAGCTTGGAAAATGGAAATCTGAGGGAAAGGTGCAATTTGGATTTGAACCTAGGACCTGCTGTTCCCAAGACAGGTGCTCTGGCCAACTTAGTCTTAACACTAAAAGAAAAAACCTCTGGATACGATACTTCCAAACGCAGTTTCATCTAAGACAGTGGGGGAAAAGCAAAATT
This sequence comes from Danio rerio, assembly GCF_052040795.2. NCBI lineage: Eukaryota > Metazoa > Chordata > Actinopteri > Cypriniformes > Danionidae > Danio > Danio rerio. The sequence continues at coordinate 56,152,379 of NC_141024.2, forward strand.
TACTATGCTTTCTACTTAGTTACTTTGCACATGCATAAAGAGGCTCTTGTACGACGATTCCAAAAGGCGTGATCTCAACAATAGGTGGTAGACACTTTTGCCCAAAACCACAGGTTGCCTTTGAGTCATTCCTTAAGCTTACTAGGCCCTACACCGTTTTCTAATCTCCCTTATTTAAAACAGCTCAATTAAGTCATCGGCTTCATTGTAGAGTACCCCTAGTATCTGAGCCTGCACTGCGCAATGAAATTAAAAAGCAGAACAGGATGGACAGATGTCAATAATGTTGGAAACGCACCACTCCTAAGTCAGTGAAGAAAAAGGGCAAAGCTTGCAACGCTGGTGGGACTTGAACTCAAAACCTTTAAATGACTCAGTTCACAGCCAAGAAGTCCAATGCGCTATCCATTATCTTAGATTAAATGATTTCCATTTTCCGAGCTGACAGATGGTTTGGATGTAATGAAACTGGATATTCCAAAAAACAATTAACACATGATTAAGGGTAGATTAAATAAAAATAAAATAATGCATTTTTTGCTTTGATCTTGAACAGAGGCCAGGTTACCGGTCAGGTTTGAGACATGATCATCCAGACTCTAAAAGACCACGTCCGTCTTGTCAGCATTTTCTGCATCCTGACATGCTGGTTTTTGTTGTGTATTTATTTCTTCTTCGATTTTTGTTATCGGGCAAATGTCTCTTACAATTAATTTTTGTGGCGCTGTATCTTAGCTGGTCAAAATGCCTTGTAAACAGGAGATCCTGGGCTCAAATCCCATCAGCGCCTTAGTTCAGGTGGTGCGTGTGCTTTTTTTATGGAGATTAACGAAATTAATTATAAAACTGTATAGCTTTGAGGCATAATGGATAGTGCGACAAAATGAGTTACATTTAAGAGCTCATCTGATTCACAACTAGTTGACTGCACACCCATGTTTTTAAGTTGTTTATCTCCCCCTCCATATTCTCCATTCCTCAAACCTATTGAGGATTTTTTTCCTGCCTGGAGATGAAAAGTGTATGACCGAAATCCAAACACATGTATACCCCTTCTCCAAGCTATAGCAGTTGATGCTTTTCGTGGCTGGATTTGCCATGCAAGGTGACATTTGCCCCACTGCTTGGCCACACCAAAACAGAAAAGAGAATGCAGTATAGCTGTTTTTTTATTTATTTATTTTTTTACTGTAACTGTATTTAGTAAATACTTCTGTTGATGGTATATGTAGACCACATTTTCTGCAACTTTGTGTTGGTTGGGATGAACACTGTGTACGCTGTTTTTGTGAGGAAAATACAGTAAAATATATTTGGTATTTGTTTGTTTTGTATTAAAACAATTTTCGAAAAATTTTACAATGCACTTCTGTAGGTCTATGTACTGTCTGTAGTAAGTGTAACACTGAACAGAAGAATGCTTACAGAAAGTCATTATGATGAATAGAGAAGAAGTGGTCATAGTGTTTTACATTAAGCACATTAGTGTTCAACTGATCTTATGAATATCTATTAATGTGATGGCTTGTGTGTGTCATTTGAAAACAAAATACCTTTTTGAGAAGAAATCACATTGTTTTGAACTTATAATTTCATTTTGCAGAAGAATTGAAGAGTTTTGCCCAATGTGTGTGTGTCTTGTGATTTGTGTGTAGAGTTCTGACAATATGAGACATGCTTTCAGAAAATGTGTGTAAACAACTGGAAAAAACTGTAAACAACCTCTTTGGTTGTCATTTTAAGACCTCCAGGAACAAGTTTGGTGACCCCTGACTTAAAAGCATAGTTCTCTCAGACAGCAACTTTACAGGGCAACACTATATGCTGAATGGCTCAACCGAAATTTTAACCTGTTATTTCTCACGGAATGAACGAGAATCATACTCCTAGACAAGCAAGCCACTATGCAAAGTAATGTTTTGTGGCGACACTATATGCTGGCAAACTAAAATTCTTCGAAAGACATTTTTATGAAAGACATAATGTGCTGTAAAACGCAGGACACCTGCAAGGTCTCATCCGGTATTTGAACGTGGGACCTCTCACACCCGAAGCGAGAATCACACCCCTAGACCAATGAGCCACTAAAGTGATAGGATTTCACATGGCGTCAGAAGCATCAAATAGTCAGAAATCTTTCTCTAAAGGGAATCAAGGGCACCCTAAGCGAGATTCATACCCCTAGACCAACAAACCACAAAAGCTTGAATATTTCACAAGACTTCAGAAGCAACATATGGTCAGAAATCCTTATATAACAAACATTGAAGCAGGGCTTTTGCTTCATTTGGACCCAGGACTTCTACAATGGTTCGTCCAGGATTTGAAAACGGGAGCTCTCGCACCTTATGTGAGAATCAAGCGCGTAGACCAACAAGCTACTGCAAAACAGCCACTTTACATGGCAATACTATCTGCTGACAAACTGGAATTCTTCAAAAGACATTTTTACGAAAGACATAATGCCCTGTAAAACACTAGACAACTGCAACGGCTCGTCTGGAATATGAACACAGGACCTCTCGCACCCGAAGCAAGAATCATGCCCCTATACCAACGAGCCACTGCAAAACAGCAACTTTAGATGGCAACACTATCTGCTGACCAACCGGCATTCTCAGAAAAAAGGCCTCTGTGTAAGCCACAACGACCTTACAAAACAAAAGACAACTGTAAGGGTTCAACTGAAATTTGAACCTAGGATTTCTCATGGCATGAACGAGAATCATACTCCTAGACCAGCAAGCCACTATGCAAGAAATATTTATGTAGCGACACTATCTGCTGACAAATTGGAATTCTTTGAAAGACGGTTCTACGAAAGACATAATGCCCTGTAAAACACAGGACACCTGCAAGTGCTCGTCCAGGAATTGAACCTGAGACCATTCGCAACCGAAGCGAGAATCATACCCATAGACCAACAAGCCACTAAATTGGGAGAATTTCACAAGGTGTCAGATAGTCAGAAATCTTTCTCTAACGAATCAAGGGCATCCTAAGTGAGAATCATACCCCTAGACCAACGAGCCACTGCAAAACAGCAACTTTATATGGCAACACTATCTGCTGACAAACTGGCATTCTCAGAAAAAAGGCCTCTGTGTAAGCCACAACAACCTTACAAAACAGCAGACAAATGTAAGGGCTCAACCGAAATCTGAATCTGGGATTTTTCATTGCATGAACGAAAATCATACTCCTAGACCAGCAAGCCACTATGCAAAGGAATGTTTTATGTGGTGACACTATCTGCTGACAAACTGGAATTCTTCGAAAGACATTTTTATGAAAGACATAATGTCCTGTAAAACTCAAGGCACCTGCAAGGGCTAATCCAGTAATTGAACTCGGGTCTTCTCGCAACCGAAGCGAGAATCATACCCATAGACCAACGAGCCACTAAATTAAGAGGATTTCACATGGCGTCAGAAGCATCAGATAGTCAGAAATCTTTCTCTATCTAATCAAGGGCACCCTAAGCAAAAATCATACGCCTAGACCAACGAGCCACAAAAGCATGATTATTTCACAAGACATTAGAAGCAACAGATGGACCAGAAATCCTTATCTAACAAACATTAAAGCAGGGCTTTTGCTTCATTTGGACCTAGGACTTCTGCAAGGGTTTGTCCAGGATTTGCAGCCGGACCTCTCGCACCTTAAAATGAGAATCATACCCCCAAACCAACTAGCTACTGTAACAGCCACTTTATATGGCAAAACTATCTACTGACAAACCGGCATTCTCAGAAAAAAGGCCTTTGTGTAAGCCACAAAGCCCTTACAAAACAGCAGACAACTGTAAGGGCTCAACCGAAATTTGAATCTGGGATTTCTCACTGCATGAACGAGAATCATACTCCTTGACAACCAAGCCACTATGCAAAGAAAGTAAAAAAAAATCATTTTGAAAACGAAATGCATTGATTTTATTTTTTTGCTGTTTGAAACAACTAACACTCATTTGGGGGATGGTGGGTCTCTAGCGGGGGGGGTCTTTGGAACGACCGCTGGCAAACGCTATGGATGAGCTCAACGGGGGCGTTGGTTGGACCAGGGGGAGAGCCCACCAAGCCATGCCCGGACAGAGACCACTCTCTCCGGCATGACCCGCGCCTGGAGGGGGGGTAGCGCGTCCCTGGGTTTCGCTGACCTGCCGTCGAGATTTCGATAACAGACTCAAATGAAGGACTTAGTGCAATTTTCGATTTCGCGGTTGAACGAACCAGGGGTCTAACGAGGGCCCCGTTGCCCCAAAACAAGCGTTCAAACCCGGGCAAACCAAGTGCGCGCTGCTGCCCTGGTCCTACCAAGGACCCAGGCCTCAATGGCCAGCAAAGCTACCCCAAAACAAGCGTTCAAACCCGGGCAAACCAAGTGGGCGCTGCTGCCCTGGTCCTACCAAGGACCCAGGCCTCAATGGCCAGCAAAGCTACCCCAAAACAAGCGTTCAAATCCGGGCAAACCAAGTGCGCGCTGCTGCCCTGGTCCTTCCAAGGACCCAGGCCTCAATGGCCAGCAAAGCTACCCCAAAACAAGCGTTCAAATCCGGGCAAACCAAGTGCGCACTGCTGCCCTGGTCCTTCCAAGGACCCAGGCCTCAATGGCCAGCAAAGCTACCCCAAAACAAGCGTTCAAACCCGGGCAAACCAAGTGGGCGCTGCTGCCCTGGTCCTACCAAGGACCCAGGCCTCAATGGCCAGCAAAACTACCCCAAAACAAGCGTTCAAATCCGGGCAAACCAAGTGCGCACTGCTGCCCTGGTCCTTCCAAGGACCCAGGCCTCAATGGCCAGCAAAGCTACCCCAAAACAAGCGTTCAAACCCGGGCAAACCAAGTGGGCGCTGCTGCCCTGGTCCTACCAAGGACCCAGGCCTCAATGGCCAGCAAAACTACCCCAAAACAAGCGTTCAAATCCGGGCAAACCAAGTGCGCACTGCTGCCCTGGTCCTTCCAAGGACCCAGGCCTCAATGGCCAGCAAAGCTACCCCAAAACAAGCGTTCAAATCCGGGCAAACCAAGTGCGCACTGCTGCCCTGGTCCTACCAAGGACCCAGGCCTCAATGGCCAGCAAAGCTACCCCAAAACAAGCGTTCAAACCCGGGCAAACCAAGTGGGCGCTGCTGCCCTGGTCCTACCAAGGACCCAGGCCTCAATGGCCAGCAAAGCTACCCCAAAACAAGCGTTCAAATCCGGGCAAACCAAGTGCGCACTGCTGCCCTGGTCCTACCAAGGACCCAGGCCTCAATGGCCAGCAAAGCTACCCCAAAACAAGCGTTCAAACCCGGGCAAACCAAGTGGGCGCTGCTGCCCTGGTCCTACCAAGGACCCAGGCCTCAATGGCCAGCAAAGCTAACCCAAAACAAGCGTTCAAATCCGGGCAAACCAAGTGCGCGCTGCTGCCCTGGTCCTTCCAAGGATCCAGGCCTCTTGGCCAGCAAAGCTAACCCAAAACAAGCGTTCAAACCCGGGCAAACCAAGTGCGCGCTGCTGCCCTGGTCCTTCCAAGGATCCAGGCCTCTTGGCCAGCAAAGCTAACCCAAAACAAGCGTTCAAATCCGGGCAAACCAAGTGCGCACTGCTGCCCTGGTCCTTCCAAGGATCCAGGCCTCTTGGCCAGCAAAGCTAACCCAAAACAAGCGTTCAAACCCGGGCAAGGCCAGTGGTCTGAACACCATGGGAGTTAGGGGGTCCACGGGAGTCAAGGGTCCATTTCTGAGCTGCTAACCCGTCTCCCAGCGTCCGTCACCCCGCAGCAAACATAAGACCCCATCGCAGACGGAGGCTAGAACGACGTGCGGCTGGTGCCTCATACACGAGCCCAGGGCCGGTGGTGACCCATTCACAAACCCAAAGACCGATTGGGTCACCAGCGGTACGTCTTGGCCAGTTGGGTCACCAGCAGCACGTCTGTCTGATCCATGCGGTTTGGAGGAGTTAGTGTCCCCGGGCTTAATAGTGGGGTGCCCGGGCACGGCTGGTGATTAGGTGCAAATCTAGGGGGTCCTTTGGAACCAGCGCTTGCCGCCGGAGAGTGCGTGTACCTCGGGCAGAGCGTGCAGGGCACGGGCCCCCCCCCACCGCTGGATCTCAGAGGCCCCAGGCCAGGGAGAGGGGCCGGGCTCGCTCCCCAAGAAGGGTGCGTGTACCTCGGGCAGAGCGCGCAAGGCACAGGCCCCCCCCACCGCTGGATCTCAGAGGCCCCAGGCCAGGGAGAGGGGCCGGGCTCGCTCCCCAAGAAGGGTGCGTGTACCTCGGGCAGAGCGCGCAAGGCACGGGCCCCCCCCACCGCTGGATCTCAGAGGCCCCAGGCCAGGGAGAGGGGCCGGGCTCGCTCCCAAAGAAGGGTGCGTGTACCTCGGGCAGAGCGCGCAAGGCACGGGCCCCCCCCACCGCTGGATCTCAGAGGCCCCAGGCCAGGGAGAGGGGCCGGGCTCGCTCCCCAAGAAGGGTGCGTGTACCTCGGGCAGAGCGCGCAAGGCACAGGCCCCCCCCACCGCTGGATCTCAGAGGCCCCAGGCCAGGGAGAGGGGCCGGGCTCGCTCCCCAAGAAGGGTGCGTGTACCTCGGGCAGAGCGCGCAAGGCACAGGCCCCCCCCACCGCTGGATCTCAGAGGCCCCAGGCCAGGGAGAGGGGCCGGGCTCGCTCCCCAAGAAGGGTGCGTGTACCTCGGGCAGAGCGCGCAAGGCACAGGCCCCCCCACCGCTGGATCTCAGAGGCCCCAGGCCAGGGAGAGGGGCTGGGCTCGCTCCCCAAGAAGGGTGCGTGTACCTCGGGCAGAGCGCGCAAGGCACAGGCCCCCCCCCACCGCTGGATCTCAGAGGCCCCAGGCCAGGGAGAGGGGCCGGGCTCGCTCCCCAAGAAGGGTGCGTGTACCTCGGGCAGAGCGCGCAAGGCACGGGCCCCCCCCCACCGCTGGATCTCAGAGGCCCCAGGCCAGGGAGAGGGGCCGGGCTCGCTCCCCAAGAAGGGTGCGTGTACCTCGGGCAGAGCGCGCAAGGCACAGGCCCCCCCCACCGCTGGATCTCAGAGGCCCCAGGCCAGGGAGAGGGGCCGGGCTCGCTCCCCAAGAAGGGTGCGTGTACCTCGGGCAGAGCGCGCAAGGCACGGGCCCCCCCCACCGCTGGATCTCAGAGGCCCCAGGCCAGGGAGAGGGGCCGGGCTCGCTCCCCAAGAAGGGTGCGTGTACCTCGGGCAGAGCGCGCAAGGCACAGGCCCCCCCACCGCTGGATCTCAGAGGCCCCAGGCCAGGGAGAGGGGCTGGGCTCGCTCCCCAAGAAGGGTGCGTGTACCTCGGGCAGAGCGCGCAAGGCACAGGCCCCCCCCCACCGCTGGATCTCAGAGGCCCCAGGCCAGGGAGAGGGGCCGGGCTCGCTCCCCAAGAAGGGTGCGTGTACCTCGGGCAGAGCGCGCAAGGCACGGGCCCCCCCCCACCGCTGGATCTCAGAGGCCCCAGGCCAGGGAGAGGGGCCGGGCTCGCTCCCCAAGAAGGGTGCGTGTACCTCGGGCAGAGCGCGCAAGGCACAGGCCCCCCCCACCGCTGGATCTCAGAGGCCCCAGGCCAGGGAGAGGGGCCGGGCTCGCTCCCCAAGAAGGGTGCGTGTACCTCGGGCAGAGCGCGCAAGGCACGGGCCCCCCCCACCGCTGGATCTCAGAGGCCCCAGGCCAGGGAGAGGGGCCGGGCTCGCTCCCCAAGAAGGGTGCGTGTACCTCGGGCAGAGCGCGCAAGGCACAGCCCCCCCCACCGCTGGATCTCAGAGGCCCCAGGCCAGGGAGAGGGGCCGGGCTCGCTCCCCAAGAAGGGTGCGTGTACCTCGGGCAGAGCGCGCAAGGCACAGGCCCCCCCCACCGCTGGATCTCAGAGGCCCCAGGCCAGGGAGAGGGGCCGGGCTCGCTCCCCAAGAAGGGTGCGTGTACCTCGGGCAGAGCGCGCAAGGCACAGCCCCCCCCACCGCTGGATCTCAGAGGCCCCAGGCCAGGGAGAGGGGCCGGGCTCGCTCCCCAAGAAGGGTGCGTGTACCTCGGGCAGAGCGCGCAAGGCACAGGCCCCCCCCACCGCTGGATCTCAGAGGCCCCAGGCCAGGGAGAGGGGCCGGGCTCGCTCCCCAAGAAGGGTGCGTGTACCTCGGGCAGAGCGCGCAAGGCACGGGCCCCCCCCACCGCTGGATCTCAGAGGCCCCATCAATGGTTCACCAGCGGCTCCATCAATGGTTCACCAGCGGCACATCTTTACGCATCTAGCGCCAAAGGTCCAACAGGAATACGTTATGCCTGGCGCTCACCGGGGCGTTGGTTAGACCCAGGCCCGAGCCCACCAAACCATGCCCGACGGGAGACCACCCTTCCCGGCCTACTTGTGGGGACGTCCCGCACCTGGAGGTTTTTGCCCGACACCCACAATCTCTGACCTGCCATCAGGGTTTCGGGGAAGGCGAAGAAATATGGACTTAGTCTCTGACAGTCCAGTCGCCAGACCCCACGGTGACTGATCGATAGGAGCTAGTGTGGCGCCCCAGGGGCTAGGCCCCCACCCAGGCCCCCCAAAGCACCAATGGGGTCGGCCTCTATGGGTGTGGCAGATCCTCCCCGTCCTGGGCGCTGTATCAGGGAGGCGTGGGGGTGTCCCTCCGCACACAGCGCCCCCCCTTCCCGCCCCGATCTGTGGGTAAAGGACCCAGATGGCCCGTCTGGCTAAATGACCCAGAGCTTGTCTGCTGCTCAGCCCGCCCGCCAGCCCGCCCCCCTGGACTCCGTTTCCCCCGCGCCGATACTCGGCCCGTGCCCCCGCCCCACGCCCCTCGCCCTGCGAGGGCTGGGGGATGTTCGGTGGGTTCGGTCGAGTCACCCGGCGTGGTGAATCGAGGCCCCAGGGGCAGCGTAGGGAACGAGCTGGTGTGGGCTTCGATTCTACCCCCGCCCGAGTGTGTGCGTCTGCATCCCGTCCGTCCGCCCGCAACGCCGCCCACCCCCTGGGTTTATCCTTGCTGGCTCCCGGCTGACCCCCACCCCGCCTACCCTGCTCCCGGGGGAGTGAGGGTGGTTGGTTGGGAGGGGAAAGCTAGTGGACTCCGGCGAGGTGAAACGTGCCAGGGTCAGTGATGCCGGGGTTACGGGCTGTCTGGACCCCCCTTTCGATGGTTGGTGCGTATCCCATGTTGGTTGTAGCAGGTCGCAAAAGCTCCCGCGGCTGGCGCGTGTGGAGTTGCCCCCTCCCCCCCAAAAAACGGCGCATGTTCGATGGGGCTCAAACAATCCCCATTTTGGGGTGGAAAAAGTGAACGAGAAAGGCTCCCGCTGGCCAGAACAGCAAAATGAAGGGGGGATAGGGAGTGAGGTGGGACACCCCTTCCCCAACTCGAGTCGTGACAAGAGAGAGAGGTGTCGAACCGCTGACCGGGGCAACGATGAAGGGGCGGTGGGGTGCATTGTTTAACGGGACACCCCCTCTGGTTCCTTTGAAAAGGGGGGAAGGGAGTGAGGTGGACACCCCTCTCCCCCCTACTTGAGAAGTCGTAACAAAAGAAAGCTTGAACCGAATGGATCTCCGTAGGGCATCGGCTTACACCTCCTGGTGCGGGGGGGTGTCCTTCCCCTTTAAGAAATACGGGTGCACCAACGTCATGACGCGGAAGTGGACGCCGCCTCCGGCCGCTTATTAACCGCCGCACGTGGCGTGCGGGCCCCTTTCCCCCTCTGCATTGGCTCTAGCACGGTCATGGCTGAATGTGCCCTATGCTTCAACGTCTACAGCCGGCTTGCGCCTCACCTGACGGCCGTTCACAAGGTGGCCAACTCGGACGAGAAGCGGCTGCTGCTCGCGCTAGCCGCCGGCCGCGTGGACACGCGGAAGACACCGTGCCCGGTCCCGGGCTGTCGCCGGACGCCAGCCCGCCTAGACAGGCACTTGAGGCAGCACGCGGAGCTCTCGACCTCGGGAAGGAAAGAGGCTATGGGGAGGGCGAAACGCCGGAAAGTAGCTCGGGAGTTGCAGTGGCTGCGGTCCACCCAGCCTGCAATCCCTGTCGTGTCCCAGCTAGCATCGTCCTCCGAGGGGGAGCGGGACTCGGAGGACCCAGAGGCCGGCCGTCCGTGCGCCGACCGCGGCTGCAGGCGCGCCACCGAGCGCATACAGGCTCAGCTCACGGACCTGGGGAAACAGGTTACCAAGATGCGGTCCACCCTGCTCCAGATCACACGCCTCTACCGGGAGCTGAGGAAGGGAGAAGGGGGGAGAAGGAGGAGGAAGAGGGCGAGGAGAACCAGGTCGCCTCCTGCACCACCGGCTCCCGGGCGAGGCGCGGCCGGAGGTCCGACGCCCCCCGAGCCTCCGGAGGCTTTGGAACCCTACCCGTTCCCGGACCACGTCCCCGCGCTGAGTTGAGTATATTTCAGGCACGTCACTGTCGCTCTGCTGGCTGTGTGCCTTCGGGGAAGTTGACTCTTGGTTGTGCTCGTTCCACAGACCTTCTCTTGGGGGAGTTCGAAGGGTACCAACTGGGCAGCGAGCCCACCGCGCGCCTGCGGAACAACGTCACTTCGAAGCTGGGGAGAATCAAAGCCTTCCTTGGTTACATGGCCAGGGGCACCGCGGAGCCAGGGGACTTCCTTTTCCTCAACCAACCAGCCCGAATCCGAGCGTGGGCCGCCCGGCTAGGTCAGACGCGCATGGCCGAGCCCACCAGGCAGCACTACCTGAAGAACGTGGCTCAGTTCCTAGACTACCTCTCGGAGACGCCGCCGGCCGCCTGTCAGCTCTCCAGCACGGCTCTGGTTCTGATTCGAAGGGAGGTCAGAGCCCTCATCCGCGGCATACGCCGGCGTGTCGTCGTGCACGAGGTAAGGACCAAGCAGGCGAAGGAAAGCCGACTGATCCCCAAGGCCAGTCTGTTGCGCTGTCACCGGACCGCTGGGAGGAAAATTCCCGCCCTGCTAGGTAAGCAAGCCCTTCCGCCGTTCCAGCGATTCCCCCTGTTTGTTCTTCCGGGGCACCAACAGCCCTTGGTTCATCCAGCCACGTCTGTCTGCCCCTCTCCCCCGCGAATGGGACTCATTCGGGGGGGAAGGGGGGCAGACCGACGTGGCTGGATGAACCAACAGCTGCTGGTGGCCCGGAGAGAAATTGTGCGTTTCTTCTTCAGGGGCACCAGCAGTCCATGAACTGCTGGTGCCCCTGAAGAAGAAACGCACAATTCCTCTCCGGGCCACCAGCAGCTGTTGTTTGAGCTGCTGGCGCCCCGGAGAACAAGTCACCAGCAGCCAAGAGCTGTTGGTGACCCAGAAAGGAAATAGAACCGTCGGTGGTCTAATCTGTCTAATGTCCTTCACCAGATAGCCTCGAATCCAACCCAAGCACTAGGCAACAGTGGCGCTTCTATGGCTTTCTGACTGGCTACCTAACCTCCATCTCTGGGCACCGCTGTGGAGTCTTCCAGAATCTCACAATCCAGGAGGTTGAAGAGGCCTCCAGAAGCCCCGACGAGTCTGCTTATGTCATTAACGTGAGTATGGCGCAAGTAAGGTGGGGGTCACCAGTAGCATGCTCTCTCACTCACTCACTCACTCACTCACTCACTGCTTGTTCTCTGATGGCAGATTACCACTCACAAAACAAACAGAGCCTTTGGGGCGGCTCAGCTGTCCCTAAACAGGGAGGAATACAGCTGGTTCCGCAGGTTTTTGGCGCTGCGGGCTGGTCTCCCCGGAGGGAGCCAGGCTACCTATTTCTTTTTCACTTCCAGAGCCAGTCCTTGTCGGACCCTGAACAAGTACTTTCAGTCTGCTTGGCTCAGTATGGGCCTTCCAGGCAAACCCACCTTTACTGACGTACGCACTGCGATCGCGACTCATGTGAGTAGGCATTGTGACGCCCCTGTAACTACCAGCGGCGGCTTCTATCCTAATCAAGCTTCTGTCTCTCTCCGACGCAGGCAAAGAATGCACACTCTTCAGAGGATCGCCGCAAGGTGGCGCAATTCATGTGCCATGACACTTCAACCTCAGATAAGTTCTACGCACTTCACCTCGGACCTCTCCAAGCACGCGAGCGCCGCAGACTCTTTGAAAGGGCCCTGGTGGAGGAGGAGGAGGAGGAGGAGGAGGAGGAGGATGGGGAGGCAGCGGGCACTGAAAGCCCCCCGCGGAAAGGGCGCAAGAGGACAGAGACTTCCGTCTCTCCCCTGGTAAAAATCACATTCTCTTTGGCGTGGACAGCAGAACGTGTGGCATTGGCTAACTTCCCTTTATGTGTCTCTTTTCCAGGAGGGAACCAGCAGGAGGACGCTGCCATGGCGCCCTGCCAAAGGGAAAAGCCAGGGCGCTCGCCCGCTCGAACAAACAGAAGACTCTGAATCGTCCTGAATAAATATTGTACAACTTAACGGTCAAATGGTGTTCAGTGTCTTCATTATTCCTTTTATTTATTATCTGTGTGGTAAAAGTAAATTCAGTGGGGACAAAAATGAGCCGTCTTCTTAGTTCAACGCTGTATGCCTGCTGCGTCCAGGTCCTGCCTTGGCTACGTTCCGATTGGGACAGATTAGCCCTAACTTGTGTGTTAAAAGTGTCACGTGGGATGCCCTCGTCCAGGTTCTGCCTTGGCTACGTTCCAATTGGGACAAACTATCCCTGCCTTGAGTGTTAAAAGTGACTCGCGGGACGCCCCCGTCCAGGTTCAGCCTTGGTTGATAGCTCATAGGGAGAATGAATCCCTTTTCCAGCACAAGGGGGTGATGGGCTGGACAAATCTGTCCAGGTCTGCAAATGCTTTGAACGCCCAGAAGGCCTTGAGTCCAATTCTGTATATTAGCAAGCTTCTCCCGGGACAGCTCGGTCCTTAGAGATGCATGAATAGGTCAGGACAGGGGAGCTGTGGAGTGGAGGTTAACTTTATGGAGGAATGTTTTATGTGCCGACACTATCTGCTGACAAACTGGAATTCTTCGAAAAACGTTTTTTATGAAAGCCATAATGCCCTGCGAAACAATAGAGAAACTGTAGGGACTCGTTTGGGATTTGAAACCAGGACTTTTCACACTCTAAGCGAGAATCATACCCCTAGAACAACGAGCTACATAAGCTTGACTATTTCACAAGACATCAGAAGGAACAAATGGTCAGAAATTCTTATCTAACAAACATTGAAGCAGGGCTTTTGCTTCATTTGGACCCAGGACTTCTACAATGGCTCGTCCAGGATTTGAAAATGGGACCTCTCGCACCTTATGCCAAGTCAAGCCCCTAGACCAATGAGCTACTGTAAAACTGCCACTTTACATGGCAATACTATCTGCTGACAAACTGGAATTCTTCGAAAGACATTTTTACGAAAGATATAATGCCCTGTAAAACATTGGACACCTGCAACGGCTCATCCAAGGTTTGACCACAGGACCTCTCGCACCCGAAGCAAGAATAATACCCCTAGACCAACGTGCCACTGCAAAACAGTAACTATATATGGCAACACTATCAGCTGACAAAATGGAATTCTTCGAAAGACATTTTAATGAAAGTCATAGTGCCCTGTAAAACACATGACAGCTGCAAGGGCTCGTTCGGGATTTGAACCCAGGACCTCTCACACCCGAAGGAAGAATAATACCCCTAGACCAACGAGCCATTAAATTGAGAGAATTTCACATGGCGTCAGAAGCATCGGATTGTCAGAAATCTTTGTCAAACGAATCAAGGGCACCCTAAGCGAGAATCATACCCCTAGACCAACGAGCCACTGCAGAACAGTAACTTTATATGGCAACACTATCAGCTGACGAACTGGCATTCTCAGAAAAAGGGCCTCTGTGTAAGCCACAACGCCCTTACAAAACAAAAGAACACTGTAAGGGTTCAACTGAAATTTGAACCTAGGATTTCTCATGGCATGAACGAGAATCATACTCCTAGACCAGCAAGCCACTATGCAAGAAATATTTTATGTGGCGACACTATCTGCTGACAAATTGGAATTCTTTGAAAGACGTTTTTACGAAAGATATAATGCCCTGTAAAACACATTACACCTGCAAGGGCTCATCCGAGAATTGAACCCGGGTCCTCTCGCAATCGAAGCGAGAATCATACAGATAGACCAATGAACCACTAAATTGAGAGAATTTCACAAGGCGTCAGATAGTCAGAAATCTTTCCCTAACGAATCAAGGGCACCCTAAGTGAGAATCATACCCCTAGACCACCGAGCCACTGCAAAACAGTAACTTTATATGGCAACACTATCTGCTGACGAACTGGCATTCTCAGAAAAAAGGCCTCTGTGTAAGCCACAACAACCTTACAAAACAGCAGACAAGTGTAAGGGCTCAACCGAAATCTGAATCTGGGATTTCTCATTGCATGAACGAAAATCATACGCCTAGACCAGCAAGCCACTATGCAAAGGAATGTTTTATGTGGCGACACTATCTGCTGACAAACTGGAATTCTTCGAAAGACATTTTAATGAAAGTCATAGTGCCCTGTAAAACACATGATACCTGCAAGGGCTCGTCCGGGATATGAACCCGGGACCTCTTTCAACCAAAGCGAGAATCATACCCCTAGGCCAACGAGCCACTACATTAATAAAACTTCACATGGCGTCAGAACCATCAGATAGTCAGAAAACTTTCTCTAACGAATCAATGGCACCCTAAGCGAGAATCATACCCCTAAACCAACCAGCTACTGTAACAGCCACTTTACATGGCAAAACTATCTGCTGATGAACTGGCATTCTCAGAAAAAAGGCCTCTGTGTAAGCCCGTAGACCTTACAAAAAAGCAGACAAATGTAAGGGCTCAACCGAAATTTGAATCTGGGATTTCTCATTGCATGAACGAAAATCATACTCCTAGACCAGCAAGCCACTATGCAAAGGAATGTTTTATGTGGCGACACTATCTGCTGACAAACTGGAATTCTTCGAAAGACATTTTAATGAAAGTCATAGTGCCCTGTAAAACTCATGACACCTGCAAGGGCTCGTCCAGGATTTGAACCCGGGACCTCTCGCACCCAAAGCGAGAATCATACCCCTAGACCAACGAGCCACTACTGTGATAAAATTTCACATGGCGTCAAAAGCATCAGATAGTCAGAAAACTTTTTCTGACGAATCAAGGGCACCCTAAGCCAGAATCATACCCCTAGACCAACTAGCCACTGCAAAACAGTAACTTTACATGGCAACACTATCTGCTGACAAACCGGCATTCTCAGAAAAAGGCCTCTGTGTAAGCCACAACGCCCTTACAAAACAAAAGACAACTGTAAGGGTTCAACTGAAATTTGAACCTAGGATTTCTCATGGCATGAACGAGAATCATACTCCTAGACCAGCAAGCCACTATGCAATAAATATTTTATGTGGCGACACTATCTGCTGACAAATTGGAATTCTTTGAAAGACGTATTTACGAAAGATATAATGCCCTGTAAAACACAGTACACCTGCAAGAGCTCATCCGAGAATTGAACCCGGGTCCTCTCGCAATCGAAGCGAGAATCATACAGATAGACCAATGAACCACTAATTTGAGAGAATTTCACAAGGCGTCAGATAGTCAGAAATTTTTCCCCTAACGAATCAAGGGCACCCTAAGTGAGAATCGTACCCCTAGACCACCGAGCCACTGCAAAACAGCAACTTTATATGGCAACACTATCTGCTGACGAACTGGCATTCTCAGAAAAAAGGCCTCTGTGTAAGCCACAATGACCTTACAAAACAGCAGACAACTGTAAGGGCTCAACCGAAATTTGAATCTGGGATTTTTCATTGCATGAACGAAAATCATACTCCTAGACCAGCAAGCCACTATGCAAAGAAATGTTTTATGTGGCGACACTATCTGCTGACAAACTGGAATTCTTCGAAAAATGTTTTTTATGAAAGCCATAATGCCCTGTAAAACAACAAAATAACTGCAAGGGCTCGTCCGGGATTTGAACCCGGGACCTCTCGCACCCTAAGCGAGAATCATACCCCTAGACCAACGAGCCACAAAAGCTTGAATATTTCACAAGACATCAGAAGGAACAGATGGTCAGAAATCCTTATCTAACAAACATTGAAGCAGGGCTTTTGCTTCATTTGGACCCGGGACTTCTGCAATGGTTCGTCCAGGATTTGAAAACGAGACCTCTCGCATCTTAAGCGAGAATCATGCCCGTAGACCAACGAGCAACTGCAAAACAGCCACTTTACATGGCAACACTATCTGCTGACAAACCGGCATTCTCAGAAAAAAGGCCTCTGTGTAAGCCACAACGCCCTTACAAAACAAAAGACAACTGTAAGGGTTCAACTGAAATTTGAACCTAGGATTTCTCATGGCATGAACGAGAATCAAACTCCTAGAACAGCAAGCCACTATGCAAGAAATATTTTTTGTGGCGACACTATCTGCTGACAAATTGGAAATCTTGAAAGACGTTTTTCCGAAAGACATAATGCCCTGTAAAACACAGTACACCTGCAAGGGCTAATCCAGGAACTGAACCCGGGTACTCTCGCAACCGAAGCGAGAATCATACCCATAGACCAATGAGCCACTAAATTGAGAGAATTTCACAAGAAGTCAGATGGTCAGAAATCTTTCTCTTACGAATCAAGGGCACCCTAAGTGAGAATCATACCCCTAGACCACCGAGCCACTCCAAAACAGCAACTTTATATGGCAACACTATCTGCTGACAAACTGGCATTCTCAGAAAAAAGGCCTCTGTGTAAGCCACAACAACCTTACAAAACAGCAGACAAGTGTAAGGGCTCAACCGAAATCTGAATCTGGGATTTTTCATTGCATGAACGAAAATCATACGCCTAGACCAGCAAGCCACTATGCAAAGGAATGTTTTATGTGGCGACACTATCTGCTGACAAACTGGAATTCTTCGAAAGTCATAGTGCCCTGTAAAACACATGATACCTGCAAGGGCTCGTCCGGGATATGAACCCGGGAGCTCTCTCAACCAAAGCGAGAATCATACCCCTAGGCCAACGAGCCACTACTTTGACAAAACTTCACATGGCGTCAGAACCATCAGATAGTCAGAAAACTTTCTCTAACGAATCAATGGCACCCTAAGCGAGAATCATACCCCTAAACCAACTAGCTACTGTAACAGCCACTTTACATGGCAAAACTATCTGCTGATGAACTGGCATTCTCAGAAAAAAGGCCTCTGTGTAAGCCCGTAGACCTTACAAAACAGCAGACAAATGTAAGGGCTCAACCGAAATTTGAATCTGGGATTTCTCATTGCATGAACGAAAATCATACTCCTAGAGCAGCAAGCCACTATGCAAAGGAATGTTTTATGTGGCGACACTATCTGCTGACAAACTGGAATTCTTCGAAAGACATTTTAATGAAAGTCATAGTGCCCTGTAAAACACATGACACCTGCAAGGGCTCGTCCGGGATTTGAACCCGGGACCTCTCACACCCAAAGCGAGAATCATACCCCTAGACCAACGAGCCACTACTGTGATAAAACTTCACATGGCGTCAGAACCATCAGATAGTCAGAAAACTTTCTCTAACGAATCAATGGCACCCTAAGCGAGAATCATACCCCTAAACCAACTAGCTACTGTAACAGCCACTTTACATGGCAAAACTATCTGCTGATGAACTGGCATTCTCAGAAAAAAGGCCTCTGTGTAAGCCCGTAGACCTTACAAAACAGCAGACAAATGTAAGGGCTCAACCGAAATTTGAATCTGGGATTTCTCATTGCATGAACGAAAATCATACTCCTAGACCAGCAAGACACTATGCAAAGGAATGTTTTATGTGGCGACACTATCTGCTGACAAACTGGAATTCTTCGAAAGACATTTTAATGAAAGTCATAGTGCCCTGTAAAACACATGACACCTGCAAGGGCTCGTCCGGGATTTGAACCCGGGACCTCTCACATCCGAAGCGAGAATCATACCCCTTGACCAACGAGCCACTAAGTTGAATTCATTTCACATGATGTCAGAAGCATCAGATAGTCAGAAAACTTTCTCTGACGAATCAAGGGCACCCTAAGCCAGAATCATACCCCTAGACCAACTAGCCACTGCAAAACAGTAACTTTACATGGCAACACTATCTGCTGACAAACCGGCATTCTCAGAAAAAGGCCTCTGTGTAAGCCACAACGCCCTTACAAAACAAAAGACAACTGTAAGGGTTCAACTGAAATTTGAACCTAGGATTTCTCATGGCATGAACGAGAATCATACTCCTAGACCAGCAAGCCACTATGCAAGAAATATTTTATGTGGCGACACTATCTGCTGACAAATTGGAATTCTTTGAAAGACGTTTTTACGAAAGATATAATGCCCTGTAAAACACAGTACACCTGCAAGGGCTCATCCGAGAATTGAACCCGTGTCCTCTCGCAATCGAAGCGAGAATCATACAGATAGACCAATGAACCACTAAATTGAGAGAATTTCACAAGGCGTCAGATAGTCAGAAATCTTTCCCTAACGAATCAAGGGCACCCTAAGTGAGAATCATACCCCTAGACGACCGAGCCACAGCAAAACAGCAATTTTATATGGCAACACTATCTGCTGACGAACTGGCATTCTCAGAAAAAAGGCCTCTGTGTAAGCCACAACGACCTTACAAAACAGCAGACAACTGTAAGGGCTCAACCAAAATTTGAATCTGGGATTTTTCGTTGCATGAACGAAAATCATACTCCTAGACCAGCAAGCCACTATGCAAAGGAATGTTTTATGTGGCGACACTATCTGCTGACAAACTGGAATTCTTCGAAAAATGTTTTTTTATGAAAGCCATAATGCCCTGTAAAACAACAAAATAACTGCAAGGGCTCGTCCGGGATTTGAACCCGGGAGCTCTCGCACCCTAAGCAAGAATCATACCCCTAGACCAACGAGCCACAAAAGCTTGAAAATTTCACACGACATCGGAAGCAACAGATGGTCAGAAATCCTTATCTAACAAACATTGAAGCAGGGCTTTTGCTTCATTTGGACCCAGGACTTCTGCAATGGTTCGTCCAGGATTTGAAAACGGGACCTCTCGCACCTTATGCGAGAATCAAGCCCGTAGACCAACGAGCAACTGCAAAACAGCCACTTTACATGGCAACACTATCTGCTGACAAACCGGCATTCTCAGAAAAAAGGCCTCTGTGTAAGCCACAACGCCCTTACAAAACAAAAGACAACTGTAAGGGTTCAACTGAAATTTGAACCTAGGATTTCTCATGGCATGAACGAGAATCAAACTCCTAGAACAGCAAGCCACTATACAAGAAATATTTTATGTGGCGACCCTATCTGCTGACAAACTGGAATTCTTCGCAAAACGTTTTTTACGAAAGCCATAATGCCCTGTAAAACAACAGAATAACTGCAAGAACTCGTCTGGGATTTAAACCCGAGACCTCTCACACCCTAAGCGAGATTCATACCCCTAGAGCAACGAGCCACAAAAGTTTGAATATTTCACAAGACATCAGAAGCAACAGATGGTCAGAAATCCTTATCTAACAAACATTGAAGCAGGGCTTTTGCTTCATTTGGACCCGGGACTTCTGCAATGGTTCGTCCAGGATTTGAAAACGGGAGCTCTCGCACCTTATGCGAGAATTATGCCCGTAGACCAACGAGCAACTGCAAAACAGCCACTTTACATGGCAACACTATCTGCTGACAAACCGGCATTCTCAGAAAAAGGCCTCTGTGTAAGCCACAACGCCCTTACAAAACAAAAGACAACTGTAAGGGTTCAACTGAAATTTGAACCTAGGATTTCTCATGGCATGAACGAGAATCAAACTCCTAGAGCAGCAAGCCACTATGCAAAGGAATGTTTTATGTGGCGACACTATCTGCTGACAAACTGGAATTCTTCGAAAGACATTTTAATGAAAGACATAGTGCCCTGTAAAACACATAACACCTGTAAGGGCTTGTCCAGGATTTGAACCCGGGACCCCTCACACCCGAAGCGAGAATCATACCCCTATACCAACAAGCCACTGCAAAACAGTAGCTTTATATGGCAACACTATCAGCTGACGAACTGGCATTCTCAGAAAAAAGGCCTCTGTGTAAGCCACAACGCCCTTACAAAACAGCGG